>NC_142707.1:58697825-58848469 GCF_055471065.1 Atractosteus spatula
CCAGGCGGTCATTCCCGTATGCTTCAAATCCACCAATATTATACCAGTGCTGAAAAAGTCAGCCGTGTCCTGCCTCAATGATTACTGCCCCGTGGCACTCACACCAATTATCATGAAGTGTTTCGAGAAGCTAGTCACGAGCCCATAAAGTCCAGACTCCCTACCCCTCTGGACCCCCTTCAGTTTGCATACCGCCCCAACTGGTCTACTGATGATGCTGTATCTCTTGCCCTTCACCTGGCCCTGTCCCACCTGGATAAGAAAGACTCTTATGTAAGAATGCTTTTCATTGTCTTCAGTTCAGCATTTAATACAATCATCCCCCAGAAGCTGATAGAAAAAGTGAGCTTGATGAATCACAACACCTCCCCTGTAACTGGATTCTGAACTTTCTGACAGAGAGACCTCAGACAGCCCGGATTGGTAATAACATCTCCAGCACCATCACAATGAGCACCAGAACCCCCCCGGGCTGTGTGCTCAGCCCACTGCTGTTCACATTGATGACTCGTGATTGTTCTGAAAAGTTCAAATTACATCATTAAGTTTGCCGATGACAAGTGGTGGGCCTCATTAGCAACAACGATGAGTCACCATACAAAGAGGAGGTGGAGCAACTAGTGGACTGGTGCACAAACAACAACATATCCACATGTGTCTTGAGGGGTGATAGCTCTTGCATACATAGCTTTGTGTATAGGACAAAGAGTAAGGGAGACAATACACATCCTTGGAGGGACCCAGTAGAGGAATGCTTTCTGTCGGATAAAACATTGTTGACTCTCACCCTCTGAGTTCTGTCTGTTAGGAAATCAGTAACCCAGCTGACGAGACTGAGATCAAGACCAAAGTTTGACAATAGCTTAGTTGCCAGTAAGTGAGGTTGGATACAATTAAATCCAGAGGAGAAATCCACAAACAGCAGTCTAGCATGGGTCTTGTTTCCCTCAAGCTGTTGGAGAACAAGATTAAGAAGCCATGCTGTAGCATCTTCCACCCCCTACCTGCCCTGCAACCGAATTGTAATGGATCTACAGTAGGTGATCCTTTACTTTGGCTACAATCTAATTTTTCACAATCTGTTCAAAACTTTTCATAACCCGAGAGGTGAGGGCTACTGGTCTGTAATCATTGAGTGAACTGGGAGATTTGACTTTAGCTACTGGGATGACAACTGATTCTTTCCACACTTTAGGAACCTTTAGTTGGGATATTGATATTTGGAAAATAAAAGAAAAGATGCCATACAGCTGTCTAGCACGGCTTTTCAATACTCATACCCCCAACGAATCGAATTGAATATCAAATTGTAGTCAAACTAATCAGCTGTTCAGACAGAGATCACTCATATGCACTTCAGGCTACATCTAATGGTTTCAGGACAGAACTGCACTTAGTTTACTGCAGTAAAAAAAGAACAGGTGGGTAGCTGCGTCAGCATGCGTAGGCTGCAAAGGAACAAGTAATAGGTTTATTCCATGCTGAAAAAAAGAAGAAAGAGAACACAAGGTTTCGGCCGTGGAGCCTTCTTCAGGTGTGAGAGAGACAGGGCAGTAGGCAAAGGTAAAGTAGCGGGAGAACAAAGGTTGGGAGGGAGGAGGAGTGAGAGGCGGGAGGGTGACACCTCTTGATTGGCCTCTCTTTCTGTCCCCTGCTCCCGCCTCTCACTCCTCCTCCCTCCCAACCTTTGTTCTCCCGCTACTTTACCTTTGCCTACTGCCTTGTCTCTCTCACACCTGAAGAAGGCTCCACGGCCGAAACATTGTGTTCTCTTTCTTCTTTTTTTCATCATGGAATAAACCTAACAGATTGGGGATTTCGGAGTAAGATAGAAGAGAGTGAAAGCAGCAAACCAACTGCTGCAGTGTCAGGGACACAAGTGTTGGTTACAGATGTTCAAAGCAGGATCAGCTGGAAAACAGTACTTAGTAAAATTACTGATTTTTGAGAAGATCTGGTGGTTAGTGACAAGTAAAAGCAAAGGGCTGAGAATAAGTGTTTATGTTTGTTAACATTGTAATTGGGCGACACGGAGCAAATCAAGTTATGTTAAAGTGAGTAGTAATCAGCGAAGATTAAGAACTGTGTGACATGTTGTTGACAAAGGGGTTGACTACTCCAGCCCCCGTTGATTAATGAAACTGGTGGATGAGGAGTTGAGAAGATCTAAGTGTGATGAGCATGTGCAACGTTCAGTGATTAATAAAGACAGAGCGTAGAGTCAACGGGATCTATTATTTTGTGGGCACAGAACCAAGTGCTTAACAACTTGGAAAGAAGAGGACTGTGCTTCCCTGAGACGGCAACAATATAAACATATATCACAGAGGGTGTCAGAAAGACAAAGACAGGCCACTTCAAATATGAAAAAATGAAGCTATCACACTGGTAGTGGTGTGTGTATGGTGAATATTTTTGCAAGGCACCTTAAATATGAATTGAAACAATGTTAATTGTTAAATTTAGAAATTGTGCCAATATATGTTTCAAAAATAAAAATCCACAGAGCCTCCAAGGTTAAACTATCATTTAATCTAAATAAAAAAATTGAAACACCAAAGGTTTATACTTCTTGTGTTGAATGAACTTTCATCACAATCTTTTTTTCACAGAAATACTATTTAAATTGAGATTTTCTCCTTGTACTTCTATAGTTTTTGAATTTTGTTGTACTTTTTAATTAGTCAACCAAACAATCAGTCAATCACACAGTAATTACAATTTTAAACTTGTAGGAAGCTGATACTCTGGGAATAAAAAGATACATTTCAGTACATCACAGATTCATCATTCTTCAGGGATACTGCAGGGGGAGCAGTCTGGTAACTATTGAATCCCCTTTGGGCATAAAAAAAACATTGCAGCATTGCAGTCTGAGTTGACAGATAACAAGAGAAGCTGTGAATTAAGGGCTATGTTAATAATTAGTCATTACTCAACCAATGATCCATGTTAGAAATCTAACTGAGAGTGTACAGATCAAAATTATTAATATCACAAACTGAAAAATAAAAGACTATCTGTAATCGTGCTGACAGGTATTTATGTAGGAAGCAGGATAAATAAGCATCTTTAATGGTACTTTTCAGTTTATGTTTTCAAGCTTTTAATTCTTAATTGACTAATTATAATTACTGAGATCTGTTTCACATACTTAGGAGTGCTTGCCTGGAATACTATAGAGTTAAGCCTTTTTTACTGAATTATATTGCTATTGGTTCAATGGTACCTGGGCAATTATTTCTTGTCAAAGGATACCAGTCTTGAAAAAAATCCCAAAGGAATGGATGAAGTTTGCAGGATCCTTCACATATAATGCTGACTTGGTTTTCACAATCCTTCATGTACTCCTTAAAATACACTGAAATTCTGAAACATTATTTATAGTATTGGTGTCAAACTGCCAATAATATATATGACACACAAGGCAACATCAGTGCATTTATTTTCAAGCACAATTGTGCATCGTTATTAAACATGATTATGTAATGTTTTGCTCTGACAATCCAAGTGACACTAGACATTATTGAAAAAACAGTGGTCCCAAAACAACAGCTGATTGGATTGAATGCTGAATTTAATTTTATCCAGGCTCTGCTTCGTCAGCAGTAAAAGCCAGCTGTCTGCACTTAATTACCACATATTGGTGATTTAAAATGTATATAAAAAAGAATAATTTTTTATACTTCCCCAATTTGGAATGTTTTCTACAGTCTTGGCTTGCAGAGAAGCACCCTGCTACTGTTCACATGGGAGAATGAGGAGGCTGCAGGGGTCAGTGTGTCACCCCAGAGTCAAGAGAGCCCTTGCTCTCTAACCCTACCCTACACATGATGGTTCCTAGCCAATTGTATGTCACCACTTGGGGAATGTCAGTCACAGTTTGCTAATGACATGGTGCAGGCTTGAACACATGATCACAGAGCACAGCCTGCACTCGAGCAAGTGTCTTTATCAGTTGAGCCCCACTTGCTACATATTTTTAAATTGGAATTGATACAAACAACAAGCTCTAATGAAAAACATATTGAATTATATTCTTCTGCTTATGTTTCAAAAACAGGGAAATGCAAAAAACAAGACCGCACTCAAACAATACATTTGAGTTTCAAGTGGACTGACACTTTGTTATATACTATTTTAAACATGGTCTAGTTAACAAAAAAAGGAACAATATTTCATATTATTATTTTACTTGTGCATAATAACTCATGCTTAAAATATCCAAATAATCTCTTAAAATTGATGTATTATAAAATAATATCCTCTTTGAACAAATCTTTTTTCTTGTTTCACAAAAATCACTTTTTCATTTTAGTGTTATATTAAAATCTAAAATACTTATAGCTTATTTAAAAGGAAATCAATAACTGACTTCAGGTGCCTTACTGTATACATTTACCATCAGCTATAATCACAGTTAAAACATCCATATATAATATAATTAAATAAACGCAAAGGAACAAGTAATGGTTTATTGCATGCTGAAAAGAAAAGAGACACAATGTTTCAGCTGTGGAGCCTTCTTCAGGTGGAATAAACCTTGAATGAAATAAGCCCACACCTGAAGAAAGCTCCACAACTAAAATATTGTGTCTCTTCTCTTTTCACCATGGAATAAACCTTTACTTGTTCCTTTGCAGCCTATGCATGCAGACACAGCTCCCTACTTGAACGAATTAAATAAATGTTGTGGTAAATATGTTGTATTTGAATTTTATTATAGAGATTCTAAAGTTTTCTCTTACACACAATTCATAACAGCAACATTTCAGGAAGAGTGAATTGAATAGTTTAGTTTTTGCCAATCATGATCCTGGAAGTATCCCTGTGTCTTCTGCACTTAACCAAGTTCTAAATCATTAAGCTTATTGAATCCTTAATTGATTGGTTAACTGTTACTCTGCATTTCAAGTGATATAGTGAGTATGATTCAGTTTCAACTTAAAAATTTCAAATTGTTAGCCTACAGGTTTCTGAACAACTGATACTGTGTGTCAGTCAATGATGTATAAAAGTTGGAATGACTCTGTCAAACATTCTTGTAATTAGTGTTCCAAGTACTACACGGGCTTATAAGTAAATTTAAATCAACTCAATGAAATAATAAACCTATCTGAGAGGAAAGCTGAAACCAAGACTTTATGCTAATTTGTAAATTCAATCACAATGAAAACCAGAAGACACAAGGATACTCAAGGATTAAGACTGAGAAACTTGCTAGTTCTAAAAAATGACATCCTAATTTAAACAGAGTACTGAAACTTAAACTCAATATTATTGCATATGCATATTTATCCTCCATTAGGTCTTGCCTGGTAATTGGTTTTTGGACCAATTACCTTTCATTTTCACTTGACGGTAAGTCTGAAAGGCCCCGATAAATGGATTTTAACTGTTTTCCCCCCATTTCGTCAACATTTTGTTTCAAGTATAAATACACTGAAATAATTCATTTTAAAACAGCCTGTGTATATGCAAATTAACTCCTCAACTTCAACTATCCACGGCCAGGTCAGTGAAATGATGCGTATAGTTATGTTTCATGCAAACAATTTGACCTATACTAGTTATCACATAATGGTAGGTATACTGTATAAAGCTTGGTGGCATGAAATGTCTGATTTTAAATGGCCCTTTGTTTATTTTGTATAACTGATGGTAGAAAGGTCAGGAGATGAACCATTCAGGAGATGAACTTTTAAAAAAATTTCAGTGGAAGAATGTAACAAAAGTTGTTTCAATATTGTTTCAACTACATTAACTTACTAGGCTTCTGGTTGGTTCTTCAAAAGCAGGTTCTTTTAGGTAGTGTTGATGGAAGCTTAAATTTTATTTAATGAGTGTCAAATTTTATATGACCCTTGTCCTACACAGCTCTCACATTAGCGACACTTGTTTGTTGTTTACTAGCTCTCCCATTACAATAAAATGATATCTGCAAGAAAGTCAATTGTTTGCAATTATTTTCTTTAAATAATTAAACATAACACCAAGTTAATTAAGCATAACTACATCATTTTAGCAGCAAACCCAACACCTTATCAAATGCAGTTGCCTCCATCCACAAAACTCCTGCTGCTGATAAAAGCTCATTTTAACACAGAATGTAATTCTATCAAACTTCTTTCTGCAAATGTATGCAAAACTGGATTGTTTTAAAATGTAAAAATAAACGAGGAAATAACTTCATTCAACATTCAAACAATGATACAACTATTATTAATGTATTACCTACCTGTATCAATATATTAATTTGATTTAAAAGTATATTTTAAAAACATATTCAGAATATTTCAAATACAAACACATAAAAACACATTATAAATTAACTCTGTATGTGGATCTCAAAGTGCAAAACCTCCACTTTAATGAGACCTTTAATATTTAAAGATATAATGAGCTTTAATATATAATATCTTTTGCAGTTCTGTTTTATTTTCAACTTATGTTTAACAGATGACAACTCTTTTGCACACTCAATACCAATAATATTTATCTCAGTTTCATGACACCTTTGAACGAAGATTGCAGAAGATGTATGTGTTATTTAGTATTACTATGTCTTGCTTGTATGCACTATCTATCTAAAAAATACAACCTAGTTCAGTGTAAAATCATTAGTCTGAGCTCTGGGCTAATGGAGAATTATCCTGTCTTAAGTAGCAGCACTCAAGTTCCACAATTCCACATGAGTTCTGAAGCCATTAGCAGAAAGAATAGCTATTTTGTATTGGGTGCTTTTTCACATTTACTGAGCAAATGTATGCAAAGTAGTTAGGATGGAATATCCCTGTGGAGACAAACACTGCTAAAACAAATCAATTTGCATCTTTTTCTACTCTGATGCTGCAGAACAAGATTCTCTACTCTTTCCCATTTAGTGAGTCAGCATCTAAACTGACAGTAGAAAACTGAGTTGTTTGTATTCCAGAACAAATTTGGTGTGTGATAATAAAATTGTAACAATATTAAATGAGTTCACTGACTGGGGTCTTTTAAAATTAGAAACATTTACAGAGAAATAGTTTTATCTATGTATTGTATGTAGACGCTCAAACCCCAGTTAAATAATAGCTGCTTCTGAATATCAACACATACCTTGATTCAGGGGGAAAAAAGTGTTAACCTGTTTTTGTTTTATGAATTGCTTTCATAATGTTGTTTATAAGGTAGACTTTGATAACTGAACATTTTGAGAGTGCCAGCATTTTTCTAGAGCACATTATGCTCTTTATGACAATTGTATTAGAATGTATTTTTGGAAAGTAATCTATAAAACATTCTGTAGGGTTTAAAGCATTGGTTTCAACAAAAATATAGCTTATAAGATCTACAGTAATGTGTATATTTGTCTTTGCGTTATTGAACAACTTACATCACATTGTCTTGTACTTATAAAAAGTAAGATTTATTATAAAATATAAAGTAAAATTCTAGCTTATGTGCTAAATGTAACAGAAAGAAATTACTCTTTACAGCCAGCCAGAATGTCTACATTTTATTTCTGTTTTTATAGTTTATTTGAATCCATTAAGACATGATTTTAAAGAAAGATATTGCTTTGTAATTCATATTATCTGTTGAAATTCATGGCTTGCCATGGTTTGCCATGCTTTGTCAATAAGGAAGACTTTCTCAATACATTCAGACATGTTTATGGGCAATCCAAATGGGTTAAGTTAGTCATTTTACAAACTTCAACAATTTTCCAGTGACTTCTCATGGACAGTTTGTTCTTATACAGATGCAGCCATTCAAAGTGCGCGTCACAGACACGTACCGCAGGTGACGTCGCTCAGTATGACGCAAGATGACGCGTGGCACCGCAGTACGTGATTGGTTGACCGACAGGGGCACTCGTGGTCCGTTGGTCTGTCGTAGAAAGACTTACAGTAAAAACGTCTTTGCTGTGCCCGTTGTAGATATTGAATTTTACCACTGAAGGGAAATCTTAGTAGCTGAGCATAAAAAGAATAGGAGCATACTGTAACGCGTGTGAAGGCCATAAACGATATTAATTTTGGAACATAAACATACAGTATATACTGTAGCTGGTCTTGGTACTTTAAAGAAAAAAATACACACCAGTATTCCATTTCTCCCTAAACATTTTAAGCTTTGAAGTCTTTAACTAACATGATACCGGAGTCAACAAGCATACTTTTAGAATTTGATTAAAAGGGAATATAATATGGAATCGCGTATCTAAAGAATTTAATAACGGTATTCGTGTACTGCGACAGGGCTGTGTAGGGCTTTTTCGCCTGCCTGTTCATGCGAGCTGTCTTCTAGCCGACTGGTCTAGGTGCGTGACTAGCAACTGGGAGGTTGTGTGATCGAATCCAGCTGGTGCCGGACTTTTCTTTTAACAAACATTTCTTCGAAAAAATAGAATAGCGATATTATGGACAATAAATTGACTTTTATATTTCAAAATATCGCAACATGAACGATATTTGCGATATTTTGAACATATCTTCCCTTCTGACAGCGGTTCCTCCTTCTATTGTGTGTGTGTGTGCAACAGAGTAAATTTTTATAGAGAAATGGAGGCTGGACAGTATGCGTTACAATATAAACATTTATATTGATTTAAATCGTGTTCTGATTTAAATCGCAAACGCGTGTTTAATTATGTGTTTTTTAATCATAATCAGGCTAATGCATTTCTACATTTTCTGTATGAACCAGCTTAGAGGTTCATACAGAAAGACAGCTTGTGTTTAAATTGAGTGTAAGGTAATTTATGCTTCTAAAGTCATGGTCAGCATTTATTATTGTACTGTGCTGTAAACTTTTTCTGTGCCTAGTCACATTATTTTATAGCGTTTTTATTGCGTTATTAAATCCGGTGGCGCTGTGTGTTAGAGTAGTTTCCTGACTCCCTTGTCACATGGTCTGTGATTGAATCCCATAGAACTATGACTTTATTTTTTAACAAACATTTCTTTGAAAAAATGAAACGTTTCCCTTGGTCAGAGATTAAATAAAACCTCACTCGCACCAAACAAATTTATATTTCTAAATATCACAAAATACGTTCATTGTCTTCCAATCGAGTCGAGTTGACATTGGAAGCCTGCCACACCCGGACTGTTAAACCAACGCATTAGCACGTCAAAGCCCATCGAGGGTATTGAGCCAGTATTGGCTTTAGTATTCCCCCCTCTCCCCTCAATTCAATTCAATTCAAGGTGTTTTATTTGCATGACAGATGGGTACAAGCAGTGTTGGGTATGTATATTGTAACGCTTACGGCAGACAGGCACTGTGTAAGAGCCGGCGCACCAGAGCAGCGCACCGAGGGAGCGTCTGCATTTCTAACTTAGTTTTTAAAATTAGTCAAGCAATATGAAGCATCTCCTTTTACTTAGTGCCTGAGCATAAAAAGAATAGGAGCATACTGCAACGCGTGTGAAGTCCATAAACGATATTAATTTTGGAACTTAAACATACAGTATATGGCTGGTCTCGGTACTTTAAAGAAAACATACACACCAGTATTCCATTTCTCCTAAACATTTTAAGCATCGAAGTCTTTAACTAACGCGATACCGGAGTCAACAAGCATACTTTTAGAATTTGATTAAAAGGGAATATAATATGGAATCGCGTATCTCAAGAAATTAATAACGATATAATTATATTCATGTTGCAAAAGAACTGCAACGGACATAAAAACTCCCTTGCTTTTAACAGAGCGTTCCATAATTTCTAACTACGAAAATGCCAGGTGAAAGGATTTGTAAACATATTTTGTTAAAGCAAGTCAGAACCCATTCAGAGCCTACATTACATTTTAGCGTTTCATTCTGAGCAGAAGACCCTCACACCTGAAGAAGGGGGAGGTGTTTTTCGCTGGAAATCTCGCCTGCTTCTACTTTACAACCGGAGTGCTGGCTGTGACGAATTAAACCGGTATTACAGGTTACAATCACAGACCATGTGACATGGGAGTCAGGAAACTAACACAGCGCCACCAGATTTGATAACGCTATGAAAACGCTATAAAATAATGTGACTAGGCACAGAACAAGTTTACAGCACAGTACAAAAATGCTGACCATGACTTTAGAAGCATAAATTGCCTTACACTCAATTTAAACACAAGCTGTCTTTAGCCCTCTAAGGTGGTTCATACAGAAATGTAGAGATCCAGGCTCAGAACACACAGCTTCATTAGCGAATACATATGCAGGACAACTAGAGAAGACGTTTTACAGAGGATGGATTTTTAGAAACATCCCATCAGTGACATCACTGAAGTCAACTCCTAGGTACTGTAACTGTCGTGTGGATAGTTTCACAAGAATCAGACAAAGGTTTAAGCATCGCTTGTTCTAGATAAAACTGCAAAAAAAAACAACAACCCATAATGTACTTCTTTGCGGCTCTGTTTGCCCAAATCATATATTCACAACGTGAAATCTAGAAAATAATATTACGTAACCAAAATCCGCAATATGGAAACAGAACCTGTGTAATTGTTGATAGATGATGTACTCGTAACATTTTTTCAAGACGAACTACAACATTTAAAAAATGACTTGTATGTACTTGATATCTCTAATCAATCCACGGGTCCCAGCACGAAACGAAAGTAAAACGCATACCGTTTCGCGCTTCTTATTAGTTGCTCAAAAGTAATTTGACCGTATGAAATGCATAATATAAACCTAGAAACATATACGTGAGTAGTACTTAAGCACTGTAGTATCGGTGTTAAGACATACCTCTCAAATACTGTAAATCAAGTTAAAAATATCTCAAGATTCTGGTCATAATGAAACCATGTTTCGTGTATGTTTTCTTTAAAGTACCGAGACCAGCCATATACTGTATGTTTATGTTCCAAAATTAATATCGTTTATGGCCTTCACACGCGTTGCAGTATGCTCCTATTGTTTTTATGCTCAGCTACTAAGATTTCCCTTCAGTGGTAAAATTAGATATGAATATTCAATACTTAAACGGGCACAGTTAAGACATTAAATATACATATACATACTGTATACAGTACAGTTTGCATACGGTAATATGTTTATGTCCCTAAATCAATCTCTTTTATGAGCATGTGAAAGGCATGGTGAATCACTGTACTTTGCATGATTGGAAAAAAATGCGTGATTGCGAAATGCTGTGGCGTTACTTTTACAAAGACGGTCAATGAAAAAAAGAATGTGGACCAGGGCAATACTTTGAGTTTACAGCTTGTCCAAGGTCATTTATTATTAATACTATTATTAATATCTTCGTTAAAGACTTTGATGGCTACAGCTCAAACATGAGAGGTTGAGCTTTATTAGCTCCACCTTGCGGAAATTCCGGATACTATTATTTTGCTAGCGGTATTTACCGGTAACTCGCGGTATTTACCGGTAGCTTGCGGTAGACTGCGTACAGCGTACCGGAAAATAATGCGGTATCGCCCGCGCATTTTGAATGGCTGCATCTGTACATTATGTGTACAAAAGGTTGTAAATTTATTGGTGTTTATGTGTAAAAGTACCTCAAATTTGTTATATATTGTGAAACTGTACAGAACAGTGTCCAATGGAAAACCCTGAAGAAAATACCACTTAAGAAATGTGCAAGATATTAGACTGTGTCCAATAATACTCAACAGTCAAACAAAAGACTACATTGCATTTTGTTTACCATAGTGTGTTCTTTACCAAGTTAAGGAAAATAAGGATTTCTTTACAAATTTTGTTTTTTATTTTGCCTGAATGTAAGTCTACCAGACCAAATCATTCTTTACTAGCGGATTTTAACCTATAAAGATAAATGAAAAAATGCAATTACACATTTTCTTTTCAGAATACATTTTATCTGCTTTTATTTATGTTTGCAAATTAAAATATAATAAATTAACATTTTCTTCTAAAAAAAATTTGTACAAAAATACTGTCAAACTTTCCTAGAAAGCTTCAACACAGTAGTATTGCCTTGTACCGCATAAACTAAATAAGCACAGTGGTGGAAATTTTGATAACCAAAGATGCAAAATAAAAAGGGAAAAAACACCTCTGTAAAATGTTCTTCCTCAACTTGTCAACATTCCACATCATTTTATTGTCTCTTCACATAAAAGAGTGGGGGAGGGTGGCACATTTTTAAGAAAGAGTATCCTTTTCCATGGCCTGACAAGTCTCTTCTTACTCCCTTAAAGACACAGTATCCATTTAGGCTTTACACTGACTCTTCTAACCTTTACATCTGGTAATTCAAATTATTTAAACTTCCACAGAAATTCAGAAACTGAAAAATTAAAATTCAGGGCACCGACATCAGTGATTCTAGTTCAGCATCAAAGCAACAGGACATTTTGCAAACTAGTTTGTGTGCAAAAAGCATTATCTTGCAATTTTCTCCCTTGATAATCAGACAGATCATTTAACAGCACAAATATCTGATAAATATATGGCCACTAAATTGTACAGTATATTACTGTCTTTAACAAATACACAGTACCTGCCTACAAGCATGTTTAATAATCACATAATTTAGTATATGCTTCATTTAAATTTATATTACTTTAACACCTCTATTAAAATGTTCAAACAAACGCAGGAAAATAAATATTTGACCTACCACAGCATTTTTTAAGATTTCATTTATTCTTTGCACAAAGCAATTGTGCAGTTAACTACGAAGCTACCCACTTGCTTTTGGGCCTTCTGTGCTACCTTCTTCATTTTTCCAAGTACAAAGTTGAATTAACTCATAATGCATAGCATGAACTTGGAAACAAACCAGAAAAGTCCCTTGCAATGGTAGTGCACTCACAAGTCATACCTCTTTCCTTGGAAGAAATGATGATCCATAGCACAGACCTCTAAATTTTAGAGGCTTAAATCAGTAAAAATACGTAATTCAGCAGAACTCTTAATCCACCCTGAATATTTAGATTAATTGGAATTCCAGACTGATGCCATTTGATACACAGGTTAAATAAATCATGTTAAAAAGGAATGTATAAATGTCTTTCTGAGGAAAACAAAAGTAAGACAAGTCCTTGTGGTGAGACTAACAGCTCACTCTGCTTGGTTGCTGTTTGCAAACAAAGTCTGTCATGAAATCAAACTCATTTTGTCCCAGCCACAGCTCTGGCAGTTCCTTTATTCGGTCCAATCCCATTTCTATGACTAAAGACATCAAGACCTCCTCATCAATAAAATCCGTGTCTATGACATTGGGGGGCAGTATTGCTGCAGGCACATGGTGCGCTGGTGGAGGCATACTGGAGGTGCTATGTTTTGGGTTGCAGTCTCTGAATTGCTGTCCTGTCCCGTTCATCTGGTGGTTTGACGAATGTAGGTCTGACATATAGTGATGATGAGAGGGGTGAGGGTGATGGGTGTAATACTGCGTGTTGAGCTTTTGCAATTGCATGCTTGCTGCTAGCTGTCCTTGAGTGCTCACGGCGGGTCCCACATATTGCGAGCTGTATCGTGCAGTAGGGGCCATGCTGCTGTTAGGGTGGACACCAGTCACATTTCCGGGTCCCATAGAGTGTCTAACGCCGTGGTTAGAGTTCACATTTCCCCCTCCGTAGTGTAAATGTTCACCCATTAACCCGTTGTACCCATGCTGCTGCTGCGGCGGCGGCTGCTGCTGCTGATGGTGAAGAGGGTTAGAAAACTGTCCCATCGCCATCCTGCGTGTGGGATGGTGAGGGTGAATGCCGTTTGCAGATTCGCTGAATCTTCCGTGGTTCATAGACATCATGCGGTCAGCCATTCCTTCCTTCTATGACACATAAAAGCGAAGTTTTAAAATGATGCACAAAACCCGAGGACTACTTTCGTCACATGCACAGCATTACCAGTTCCACCTTTTAACTTCCAACTCGTTCCCATTGTCACTGTCATTCTCATTAAACCTAACTCCGCAGCACATGTGAATTGCTCTGATAAAAGACTGCCATAGTCTTGAGGTTAATGTGAAGGTGCTGCCTTTCAGGTATTCGTGTAATCCATATATCCTTTAATAATAACAACTCCGAATTGAAGACACACTGTCAGAATTGTTTACCCAACCTTAACTCATTTGCTAACAAGGACAAAAAGAAACGGAAATAATTTGCAATCATTAGACGTGCAGAAAAAAATATAAAAGCACGTAAGTTACCTATAGATATTTTTTTTAACAAAAAAACATACAGTCACGAAACAACTCTTCTATTAAGCTAGTTTTTACTGAGAATATAACCCCAGGGATTTCAAACTGTACAGTTCTTACCTCAAGGGCTGTACCTTTTTTACTTCGTTTTCCCCGTTTTACTGTCCGCACGGTATGATAAAGTACGCCGATTTCAGTTACTGCACAGAATCTGTATTCCAAGTCATAGAGCCCAGCAAAGCTTTCAGATACAGACACACGCTCCCAACCTCTGTCCAACAAATGAGAATTGCTCAAATCGCCTGTGGTCACTGCTGATATACAATCATACAGGGGCGGAGCCACGGCAAACCTTGAAACTGACGAGGGAAAAATCTGGATGCAGGATCCTGTAAAAACATGGAATAGTCTCACGCTTCTGTCTACTGCGCTAAGGAGAGTTTATTTAGCAACATTACCTAATTGCAGCTTAATTTCTGTTGTTTATGGTGAAAAAGGCAAAGTGGCACAACTGATTAAAATACACTGAATCCAAGTTTTTCTTATCGATATTTGATTTTTACTAGAATGTTACTTATACCTTACTCACTCATTAAATGCAAATCAGAAAAAACAAAACATACATTAAGATAACTGCAAAATGCGTTTCTGCTAAATTATGCTAGCGATTGCTTAAAGGTGCAAAAAATTTATGTAGAAAATTTACACGCTACAATGTATTAATATGCCATGATTACTATATATTTTAAGAGGTCAACATGCAAACGAAGAAGACGTACACACTTTGAACATCTGAAACAAAGCACTAAGCTCCGAAAAGGCTGAGCTGAGCTGTTAGAAAATATATCGTCAACAACATTAACACAAGTATAACTGAGCTGAAATGAGCCAAGACTGAGGAGAGCCAAATTTAACATTATAAAGAGCGCTTCACTAACACCCTCTCTGCAGGACATTGCTCAGCTCCGCGTTTTGCACGCAGCCTACTCCTTTTGCAGACGTGCGCTCTCCCGAGTTGTCAGTGTTCAGCTCCCGTAGCTTTGGCATCTGAGCTGGAGCAATAGAGGCGTTTCTTCTCACAAATGCTCTCAGCTTCACCCTAGAGGTGGCTACTGACTTACACCAGTATATTCCCGTAGCTGGTCCACAGGGTGCGAGCTCGGCTTCCCTTTACATGCCCTCTAAGGGGCTTGCCGAGGCCTGATCAGGCTTGTGATTAACCGAGTCACTTTGGAAATACATTAACTGTGGGAACACCTATTTAAAATCACAATGCTAAGACAGAGTGATGTTTGCAAGAAGGACTTGCACTGGAAAAAAAGCCAAAACATGCATGGAATTTATTATCACTGATTATCTCTTACACTGTAAACTTTTTACTGTAAATTATATTCTTTACTCAGCAGTTTATTAGGTGACCCCCGCATTGTTTTAATACACCATTTCGTGGCGGTAATATTGACGGTGATTAATAAGTACATCTTATAGCCCTTGGAGAGACACTCTACGCCTTAATCAACAGTGGCAAATCGGATGAAAGGGGACCTTATTGACCCTCCAGGAAGGTAGTTGATTATCCTGGAATGCACTTTACTAACCCACCTATGAACGGTTTCCTCTGTGACCTTTTACCCCGTATTCGCTTGCTTAAAGGCATAAAATATGTGTACGTGATAACACGTCAAGAGTAGGATAATAACATCAGTAAAGGCTAAACGTGTACTGATCACTGTAACAATCAATCGTTTGCAAATAACTGCACTACAGCATGCGATTAACAGCGGTACAACACGTGTACAGTAAGTAGCGCGAAAATAATTGCAGGACATTTCAGACATAACGGTTCACTTAGTGGAGGCTCCCGTTGAGCTTAATCAATAATAATCTGATCCTTTGGCTTTCATTTGGAAGAGGTTGAAGAGGTACATTTGTGGCGATAATTTTACCCTTCTTAAAAAAAGAAACATTGTTAAAAGTGTTACTTAACCCTATGAACTGAAAAGATAGGGTTAAGTAACACTTTTAACAATGTTTTCTCCTGCAGACGTGAGGTGCGGAATGTACCCACAGCGGAGAACAAACAGCGCGTCTTGCATGTTCTGAACACTCAAGTGCTGAGTTGGGCAGTATGAGAGAGGGAGGGGTGTACCGGGGTAGACAGGCTGTAGCAGCTACTGATTTGCATTAAATACAGTACACAAATTGGTAGAGAGCAGTGCATTTTCTATTAAAAATAATCTTGTGATTATTCTTTTACCGAAGATAAATTATAGTTTATGTATTTTGTTCTTCTCTCTTTTAGTCACATGGGTTAAAATGTAAATAAAAACGTAAAGATGTTTTTTCAAAGGGTAAATAAAAAAACCCAATTCAAATTTACCTCCCTATTCTGCTTTATTAGGCACAAGAGACAAGTTATTACATTTCAAATCTGGAAGTTGTAGTAGATAGATAAGACTTTATTGATCCCAAAGGGAAATTGAGGTGTTACAGCAGCCCAGCCCAAGACAAGCAAAAACAGACATCAGAATAGACTAAAAATTATAATAAGTACAGTAATAAAAAATAAAATAAATAGAGTTAGGTGTGTGCAAAATATGCTAATAGTCACTGTAAAAGAATAAAATATGTGCAAAATGCACATAGGTATATACAGATTGAAAGTACCACAGCAAAAACAGTATATTATTGCAGTGTCCAAAAAGTATATTAGTGCAACATGCTGTCCATAGATGAGCAGATGAAGGGCTAACAGTCCTAGCCTAGGGCAGTGTTATACACCTTGGCAGCTGCCGGGAGGAAGGACCTGCGGAAAATTCCCTTGAACACCGTAGCTGGAGCAGTCTGTTACTAAAAGTGCTCTGCTGTCTACTAACAGTCCCCTGTAGCGGATGAGAGGTGTTGTTCATGATGGCTGTGAGCTTGGTTAGCATTCTCCTCTCAGCCACCACCTCCAGGGGGTCAAGGCTCAGCCCCAAAGTAGAGCCAGTCTTCTTGATGAGTCTATTTACATCTCTTGCCATGATGCTGCTGCATAGATTAGAAGATGGCTGCTGCCACCACTGATTCATAAACAATGTGTAGCAGTGAGTGGTTTAGGGGTTTATTTACACACTGCAAGGCCATAGTAGATGAATTCTTGAACTTCTAATTATATTTTTAGGTTCGGAAAATATAATACAAATTTAACTTCTTACTGCGGGCAGAGGGGAATTAAGTCAGGATACGCAGTTCAAGGCAGTCAGGTTTGCAGGTATATCACCCTTAAACTCACAACTGGCAACCTACTGAAGCTAAGCAGGTGTGAGCCTGGCCAGTACCTGAATGGGAGACCCCCTGGAAAAGCTAAGGTTATTTGTTGCTGGAAGAGGTGTTAGTAGGACCAGTAGGGAGTGCTAGCTCTGTGGTCTGTGTGGGTCCTAATGCCCCAGTATGGTGACGCAGACAATATGCTGTATAAAAAGGCATATTCGAATGACACATAAAACCGAGGTCCTGAGTCTCCGTAGTTGTTAAAAATTTCTCCGTAGTGTTTCTCGAAAAGAGTAGGGGTGTTACCCTGGTGTCCTGGCCAAATTTCCCCTTGGCCTTTACCAGGTATGGCCTCCTAATAATCCCCATTGGTGAATTGCCTTCATTACTCTGCTCTCCTCCCCACCGATAGCTGATGTTTGCCTGCCATTGCATCATCTAGTTGGATGGCGATGGAGAGGAGTTCCCATTACCTGTAAAGTGCTTTGAGTGGAGAGTCCAGAAAAGCTTTATGTAAGTGTATATATAACAAACTGATTTGGTTTCAGTAACATGCTAATGCTTTCTTCTGCTGCTAGTTTAGTAAAAAGTAACTGTGGTTTCAGAGTACCTCAAATTTGCAAAAGGTCTGGATCTGGATGTAAAGTATGCTGGTATCCCTTTGAGAAACTACCCATTAGAGGTGTAATGCATGAAAATCTTGTAAGTAAGTAAAGAAGAGTTACACAAATGTAGAGAAACAGAAACACTAAAATTCATTAGCCTATATCAAGCTGTTGATGAACCTTATAGTTTTTAATTTTTATAGTATCCTTTATATGTTTAGTAGTAATGGTGATTAAAGATGTAGTAGTTATTGTTGCCTAAGCTCATCAGTAAAATCCTTTTCAGCAACAATGACGAAAAAAGTTTTTTTGTGTGAAAATGAAAGTGGAAATAAGCTAGCAAGAAGAAGCCTGGAAGTTGTCAAAGTGTTTCAGAGGGAACGATTTGTGAATTGCCTGTGGAACCCCGGTGAGTTGAAAATTGAAAAGAATAAATTGTGGCTGTACACTGTACAAAATGAGTATCCGCGATGAAGTAAATTCATTTGATTTTCCCTGTTCTTGGTGTGTTTTTGTTGTTGTTTCAATTCAGTTTCTTTGCATAAAACCACAACCAATCTGATTTATAAGTAGCAATTTTAAAAAGTGAAAAGAAAAATAAGGAGATATTGACATGGTTGGATGAAATTCTTGCATCTAGCAATGTTATGCTGTTTTGTGTTGATAAGAAGAGTGAAACACCTGTTTGTGGTTGTTGACTTTGACTTGAAGGCAGCATTCTTCCCACTTAGCTGTGATGGAAGACCTCTAAGGAAAACCATGTTGCAGCTGCAAGTGGTGTGGGTGGACCAGTAGAAGGTGCCATTATTTAGAAGATGCATTACATTGCAATCTCCTAACTACTTGGGAGGTACAGTTCCATGACACTTTTCATAAAAGTAGGTATGTTAGTCCTGGTGTCCTGGTTAAATTGAGCTCTGTGCATTCTCCCTTAATTCTACTGATTCTACTGGTAATTCAGCTCCATTTTATGTCACTTTACTACATCTTTCCTAATAAATTTCTTACTTCTCCACCTAAACCGCTATGTAGTGGGGTTGCTAGCACAAAATGGGTGCCATGTGTCACCCAGGTGAGAGCTGCACTTCACTTGTGGGTCCTTTCTTATATGTCAAGGGCTCTGGGATTCTTTGGAATAAAAAGTACTATACAAATGGAAGCCCTCACAGCTGTTATACAATCACCAGTTAGCTACTAGTAACAAATACCACCAGCCGAATAGCAGCCTCTTGTTTGTAACCTTTCTCATGTTCCCTTATTCTAATGACAAAGTTAACCCATGCAACAGGATTGGAAGTGAAATAAAAACCAAAGGGCATAAATGGAAATATGTGTTTAAGACTGAGAACAGGAGAAAAGTTTGTACACAAAGGGTTGTTAAGGGTCTGAAACATGCTGTGTGGCAGAAGTAATGGGCACTGTTGAAAAAAGTCTGAGAAGAAGAAATACATTGTTTTGTAGCCCGTTTGCAATCATTGAAGGAAGAAGAATTAATAGCAAGGACATTTAGTGACTATACAACGCTGCTTCAAATAAAGTAGGAAATTTTATTCATTTCTTTTTTATACTTATTATATGAACTTTAAGTGAATAGGCTTGAAAGGAATTTTTGTTCTGAAGTGTTACACAATGCCTTTTATGTATAGAATACTTTAATCATGATTTAATTTACTTCTGGTGTTCTAAAGTTGCAATATTTATTTCTTCATATATTTTTTTAGTTGATTGTTGTCCAATGAATTTTGATTTTGATTTTAGTATGCTTAAACATTGTTTCTCTCAATTAAAGGTATTTGGAATAGCACTAAGAGAAAAGCGTTTGTTTCTGTTTTGCTAGGAACACTGATGCAGAGGTTATTTTTCTTCCAGAGACTCACTCCTGTGATTTGGGCTCAAAACATTGGCTGTCATAATGGGATGATCTAAGTTACTTTAGTCATGGTTCCAATCATTCTACTGGGGTTTCAGTTTTGATCGATAGATTGAATCAATATCTTCCCATGAAGAAAGGTGGATTTTGTTAGTTATAGTGGTAAATATCACAGTGTTTGTATTTATAATATTTACAGTTAAAATTAATGTCTTATATAATAATAGAACCTTATGTAATTACTTTGCTGGCAAATTCATAGCTTTACAAAATGATTATAATAAAGCTTATATAATAGTTTTCAGAGGCTATTAATGCAACTTCCAATGATTAAGACAGATTCCCACATAAAAATACTCCCAATTTTTCAGACCCCAAAGCAAAAGATTATACTTGCTATTGTAAAATTTGAACTTGTGGTTCAAAGTCCTGGATTGATTTCTGTCTTGTTCTTCGTGCTATGTGTTGTCTGTCTCATGCAGATATTGCCCTCCAAAAGTATTCAGACAGCAATGTCAAAACTGTTCCATTTGTGTCATTTGGATCATGTTTCACTGCTGAATCTAAAGAAGTGGATGAGGACTTTGTGTTTTTTCCCCTAACAGTCGCTTAGTCTAACAAATTAGGACAGTCCTTTGAGCCCAGAGCAGCTATAGAATCTTCATAAAGTACTGAGACAGCAAAATCAAAAGAGTTATTTTTGTTTACAGTCGAGTGATTTGTATTTGTGATCATGAGATTAATTTAAATGTTTAATACAATATAATATGTGTTTTATTTCCATATACTATTTGTTTTAAGCAACTCCATTCATATGTCTGATCATTCAAGGATATAGGTAATTTAACATTTCCTTCTAAATTTCCTTCTAAATGACTAAAGATTTAATGGCAATATTAAAAAGTTAGTAGAGCAAGAATTCAATGATAAGAGCACTGGTAATATACATGTATGAGAGTATTTTAGTTTTCAAGCCAGAACATTTGCTATTCAATGTGGTAAAGAAATTAAAATATTCCAGAAGAATAAAGAATTTGGATTTATGAATAACTTTAATTTAGCACTCATTGTTTAATTAATTAAGGAATTAGTATGAAGTAACTGTCATGAGCAATACCCAGTGACAATTAGGTCAAAGGCTAAGCCAAACACATAATATTTAGAATTAAACCAAAGTGTATTTGAATGGGGAGGCATTGTATTACAGTGGTTAGCATTGCTGCCTTACATTACTGGAGCCCTGGGTGTCAGGGATGTCAGAATGGATGAACTGTGGAATGGCAGGAAAGCGTAAAAGACCCTATGCGCAGCGGCATGACGCGGGTTAGCCCGGGCTCAGCTGTTCAGGAAATGCCGGGTAGAAATCTATGCCCTCAGGTAGCGGACGTGGGGCGACCTGGTGCTAGGCGGGTCTCAGGACATCTGAACATCAATGCTGAGCCCAGGCAAATGAAAGACCCAGAAATATATAGCCCCAGAGAGAGAGAGAAACACCGGAAGGACAGCAAAGCACCGGAAACAAGAGACGGGACAGAGAAGGAGCGCCCTCTGGCTGCAGAGGGTGTGACACTGGGTTCACTTCTATTCCTGGGGTGTTTTCTGCATGGAGTTTTTATGTTCTCCCTGTGTTCACGTGGGTTTCCTATTAGTGCTCTGGTTTCTTCCCACTGTCCAAAAACATTCCGGTAGATTAATTGACTTCTGGAGAAATTGACCCTGATGTGAGTGTTTGTGTCTCTATGTCTATGTGACGTCCAGTCCAGGCTGTATCCCACCTTGCGCTTCTTGCTTGCTGTGATAGGCTCCTGCTCCCCTCTGACCCTGTATTGGATGAAGTAGTTAGAAAATGAGTGGATATATTCATGTGCTATCGGGCTAAGTGGCTTGAGGGAGGGGAAAAATGATAGCTCTTTGCATTGGAAATTAAAAGAATAATAAGCAATCTACAATATCTTCTCTTAGAATTAATAATGTAATTTGTAAGACCCCAAAGGAAATCTCCAATTCTGTTTGCTCATCCTATGAAAGCCTGTATAAATGTAATTTTTCTGAACTGGACTGTAATATCTTAATGCGACAGTGGAAGTATTTACTCTGTAAACTCATGATGATTGAAGTCAATTCCTAAGGCTGATACAGTATATCTAAAAAGGAGATTACAGACTCCTTGAGCAGTATGAAAAAAGTCACTTGTTCCAGTTGGTCTAACAGTAGAATTTAATTATAGTTTGGGGAATATATTAAAAATCCATTATTTGACATGTTTAATGAATGTTCAAGACGTGAAGATTTACAATGAAACCAGGACTTGTAACCCTCATTTCTAAACCCAGCAAAGACAAAGAATTTTCAATTAACTGTCGGAGATGTGTAACTTTGTTAAATGTGGATTACAAGATTTTGGCTCTAGCTTCCACATGTTCTTTAAAATGAGGTCTGGCCAGATAGTAAATGAAATTCAGACAGGGCTCGTGAGAACCAGGCACATCAGCAAGAACATCAGACTAATTCTGCATATTCTCAACTATTCCCATCTTTCAGAAAATGATGCCCTTATACTCTGCCTGGATTTTATAAAGTGTTTTTTACATTTATACACCAATTTCTACTCATATAATTGGAATTGTTTTGTTTGCGTCCAAATTTTAGAAATGTTGTTAAAATGTGTTATAGATAAAGGGAATATGAATAGTTTCATTATATAACATTCAGCACTGTTTGGTTTTTGGTGGACATAGGACTACAACAGGAGTTCTATCATAGGAGTGATATAGGAGTACAATAGGAGTTTAGGTTTAGGAGAATAGTTTTTTTTTGATAGACAGTAATGAAATTTAGATTACTTATTTTGCAGATAATTAAAGAAAAGACAAAATACTGAAACAAGTTAATTTATTTTCTAAAGTATCAGCATTGAAATTGAATATATCCAATTATTAAAACATTTCTAAGAATTATTGGCTACAAAGAGGTAGCTCTATTTTAAGGGAAATTCTTTTAATGTAAAGCTGAAGGTCTTTTGCATTTAGTATGCACTGCTCTTTCCTTTTATTCTGATTCTATTTGTAAATTAAGTTATTTTTCAGTAATATATATAAATAGAACTCAAAAGCAAAAACAAGCTGTACACATGATCAATAAATTAAAAGGGGAAAATTCTGCTGAACTTTTAAAAAAGCATTTCAAATAATACTAAAAAATATAATGTAATATAATGTTCATAAAGACTTAGTGTTTATTGTTAATTTTCTGATACTTTTTGCAAAGTGCTATTTTCATAAAATTTTCATAATTGGTCAGTATTATTAAGCAAACTAAATACTACCAGGGCCAAAAGTTTTAAGTATTATGAAATATTATAAAACATTTTCAAAACAACTCTCAAACCATCATCTACTGTATGTATCTGTTATGTTTTTGTCTTCTTTTTTCGTTTTTATAGTTGCATGTTTTATACGTATATGGTTTTGGACCCCATTACCAAATCTTTATTTTTGTTTGTAGACATTTTTTATTATCTTTTACCATTTTTGTTTAATGTTTTACTATTTGCAAAAAATCTACATCGAACAACCTCTCTTTAAAATTAGCTTTTTAAAAATTTTTAAAACAGAAAACCAAAAAAAAAGAAAAGCCCCATCTTATGGTATAGTGGAGTTTGCCACTATCCTAGTGAGCGGTTGTGTTTGTGCTCTCAGTCTGCTAGAGACCATGATTGAATCCTAGCAGGGGCAGAGCAGAGCTGTGTTGGTCACATGACCGTGATTCCAAAAACAGCAGAATTCCACTGGCAGAATGCCATCTGTGATAGGAGAGCTTGATTTGGCCTTTCTCTCCTTGCCTTGCTGTGTAACTGTGACTCTCGAGAGCTTGCAGTGACATGCAAATCACAATGTGTTGATTGATGATTCAGTAGTTTGGCCCAAATCCTAATTAAGAAAGTGTAGAAAGCGTGATTTGGATTAGCGGCTTTATTGGTGTAACGCACCTCCTTAAGGCCAGGCTGTTGTGGTAGAGGGCACAACAATCTTGCTGTAAGATGACATCTGCATTAACATTATGGGATCTCTCACATTTCTTTTGGGTGTTTCAAAAGCCCAGCCTGATGGATGGCTGGTTGTTCACCTCACTTGTGTGAGTTACTCCAATAATGCTCAATATTCCAATCACACATCTTTTCCACCTTATTTAGGGGTTCACCAAACTACTGAAATTATTAATCCAAAAGATGTTCCACAAAATAATTCTTGCATGGATTTTTAAATGACTCTGAATATTGTCTTATTTATAAATGTTTATAATTATTTTTTCACAGGTGTTTTTGGTACAGTCACATTTTGATGTCATAAAATACTAAACACGTGTATTTTCGTTTTTAGTCAACCTTTAGTTACACTAAAACTTATTCAGAACCCACTTCGAAACCTAGACTAGATGGCAAAATGGAAACCATAGGAAAGCGCATTTAAAACTGAGAACAGGAGGCACTTATTTACACAACAGTTGTGGGAGTATTAAACAAGCTACCCAGCCATGTTGTTGGAACTGATACACTGGCTTCTTTAAAGAGATAGCTGTATGATCACAAAGTCAAGATACAAAGTTTGGACGATCAATTTTCTGATCTTTAACTCAAATTGAATGTTTGAAATATCAACAAGGTGACCTTTTCTCTTTCTAACATGTACTGTATATCCAGTCAGAAAGGAATCTGTCAGATAACGAGAAGCTGTTGCTTATGTAATTTCTGGCAGCGGTGCACTTTTCTTTTACATGTGGCCATGATATGTCTCAGTTGCGGTTTGTGCTGAATACTGTTACTAGAGTCTTAATAAGAACCAAAAAGTATGAACATGTCATTACAGTGTTAACTTTAATAACTCTGTCCCCTGTGTAGCTAAAGATGGTTTTGGGTTCCTCCTGTGATTTAAATACATATAGATTAAAATAAATCTGTAAGAATTGCTAATCCCATTTTGTCTATAGCCATCTATTTAGATAAAGTACTGTATATTGATGCAGACTCCTTAGTAATTATAGTAATTCTGAGAAGAAATGCAGGGAATAGAGATTTCTGCCTCAGAGATAAGGAGATAAAATATTAACATTCATGTTAATATACTTCAATGAGAAAAAACACATCTAGCATGAGAATTTTAGAAAATAGTTTTTGTTTTTAGTTGATTAAAAATATTTTTTCACAATATATGTAGTTATGTTTTTTCTTGTTTTGAAGCATATTGTCATATTTAAATGAATACTCCAAAATGTCATATTTTTATATAGTTGTTTTTTATGCAAATCACTTTAATGTTGTGTACCATGAAGTAAACTATTAATAAATAAAGAATATCTGAAGGAACAAGCTATCATGTGCTTTGAGTACAAAAGGTAATATTTGTGTTATAATCTTTCATTTGATCCTGGAAGATTAAATCAATCTATTTAGCGAGAGACCCTCTACCATATGTATTATTATGATCAATGTACTCATAGTTTAGTTGAAAGCTATAAACCTGTCTTATAGCTCAAGGTTATAGTACCATGTTGGCAGTCAGTCCTTAGGAAAAAGGATTCTTGTTAACCTTGGCCCAGAATTACCATTGTTATACAAAGTCAGCCCAATTCGCAAATTTTAGATTTAGGATTTTTTTAATTTGGGTTGCTGTATGCAGGGGGAGAAAAAGGTGAAGTGTTTCTCAATGCTTGAAGAAACCTTGCTCTTTTTGTAATTAACACTTTAGGTTTCATAAGAGTTTTGCATTTAATTGATTTGAGACTGATGATACCCAGTGACACCATTTCTTAAAGTATGTTGCTGTCTGTATTCATCTTGTCTTGTTAAATTATTTTTGTTCAATTACATAAATAGCCAACTCTGAAATGTTGTTTCAAAACGGGGTTCCTTACTAAAAATGTGCACCACTTGAAGATCTTAGAAGTACCTCAGATGTGCTGCTATTTAGCCTTACTTTTTCTTGGTTTTCAGTGTTACAAAGGCTCATGAGCCCATATTTGTATATTTAGTTGAGGAATATTACTAGTACTAGGAATAACAACACTGAAAAAGTAAGTGTACTGAAAGGATTACGGAGTTTTTGTTTACCAAAATTTGACTCGCGTGGCTGAGGGCTACCCTCCTGACCATAGGATGATGATGCTATGACCCCCATACAGATTGAGGAGTGACAAGAGGCAGCTGCAATGGTGGAGATGGGGTGGAGGTGGGAGGCAGAAAGATGTATGTGAGGGAGAGAAGGGGGTCACGTACGGTATTTATAATATTTTAAGAGAGGATTGGATATCAGGAGTGATTGCGAGACATCAGCTGAGTCTGATTGAACTTGGTTGTAGTCATCCCTCCTGAATTTTCATTATAAACTCCACTTAGATTGGTTTCTTTATATTCTTTATATACATAAGAGAATTTGAAAACCATCAAAGATTGAGACTGGGAATAATTATTGAAATATAGCATTAATTAAAAAGTGCATACATTGAATGTTTGTACTTAGTACTTACAGGTATCTCATAATTATATCATTATACATGAATGTGAACATACTTTATAAGAACATAAAAATTATATAACTTAAAAGGAGAACACAAAGGTCTTCAATTATATTTTTTCATCATGTATTCTTATTGTTTTAGGAGGTATAATCTTCTAAAATTAATTGTGTATAAAGTCATACTGAAAAGTTTAGCATTATAAAACTAGAATTTCTTTTTTTCTATGACTCTTCAATTTGAGAGGATGATGGCATTCCAATCCAATTTTAATCCCTGTGTCAAGTCTGAACCTACCTCAGCAGGGAATCAGATTAATGAACTGCTAACCAGAAGGCCATATGGTCAAAACCTACCACAATATTTCATGGCACGGGAAAGCACTGTGTGCTTTCGGTCATTTAAATCTAAGGTGGATACAACATTTAAAAATGCATTTTCTTTTTAAGGGGAATATAATGCCTTATGTTAGCTTGTTCAAAATTGAAAAATGAAAAAAAGAATAACCTTCATAAATCCTCTCAATAAAATTATATTAACCTCAGTTAGGAGAATTGGCATTTATACGTACCACCTGAGCTACAGCTATTATTCAATAAATCCAGTGATACCATGGTAATGTAATTGAAACCAAAGCACACAAGTTCACTTATTATATGATATGCCAGTGATAATGTGTCCATAGGCTTGATTCCTACATTCAATACAAAACACATCACCTATTTTTTCCCTAAATATAGAGAGATTGTCTTTAGCTTGTCTCTAGATTCTCCAATGACAAACCTGCTTCAATGTTTCCTAAAATATAAGAGAAGACATTTTTCTTTCATTTTTCTGCATATTTGTCTCATGAACATTTCTACTTTTAACAAGCACAGCTGCATATAGTATGGCCATTAAGCCACTTAAATCTAGAAGTGTAGCATTGTGGTCCATTCACTCTTAGTCATCTCATTAAGCATATTCATGATGGTTGCACTCTTATCTTTTACTAATTTGTGAAATTCATCCCATAATTCTTTAGAAAGATTAAAGTCAGTGGACTTCCCATAACTAAGCATAAATTCAGTTTTAGTTTCACTAATCGCTTTGAGTAATTATCATTTTAAAATCAACTTTAATTCACAAATCACCTTCCTGGAGGCATTGCATGATGCTGAAGAACTGAGTGATATTTAATTTCTGCTTCAATGAAGAGTAATTGAAGAACAGCATTAAGACAAGTCTAATACTCTATGGACAAAAATATAGAGTGATAATATTACTAAAGTCCTGTGACTTAATACCCACGGCTTGTGCCGCTGTCATTATTAGTAAGTTGTAATATTTAACAAGAAATGTTTGCAGTAAAATGTCTTCAAAACATTTCACTTTTATATTTTCTTTGAAATAAGGAATGTATAATAAATGAATCCATAGTTTTGCCGATTATTTCCTTCTTAGCTGTTTTGTATATATGATTTTTTTGTTCAGTAAATTCGTTGTTGAATAGAGATGTGGCCTTTGAAAAGCCTGTTGATATCAACAGCAGGTCTCAAAGAACAAATTTATTCATGCTGCATTGATGTTGTCTTTCATGCTCCACCTCACATCTGGGCAACAAATCACCAGATCACAGTCAAAGGTAGCAGCAGCCACCACTGGTAGACAAATTGGCTAATTTCCTTTCATTTAAAACTCCGCCTTGCTACTCACTATCACTAGCTTGTTATGCTGTTTAAGCACTGTAAATCACAATCCTGTACCACCTGCTGTCAACTTAGTAATCTTGTCCAAAACATGATTAATTTCATTAATTTTTTGAAGATTTTATAATCTACAAATGTAAGATAATAATGTTTCATTTTATTGTCCGAATGTTTTTTAAATCTGTTTTAAAAAATTCAGTTGTTTTCAAGATAGTGCCTTTCTTTAGCTAGATCTGAACTTTCACTTGGAAAAGCACTTCCAATTTTTATATCAATTTAATAAGCTTAGATAATGTTATCATACAAAGTTCATTTTAAAAATTTGAATCCTCAATTAAAATCAAATTTTCAAGTTTTGTACTTTCTCAATTTTAAGCAATTTGTATTCATTTAAGATCACCACTGTTGTGATCATCTTGTGATCTTAAAGAAGATTGAAGACCTTCACAAACGTCTTCACAAATCACAAAGGGTAAATTCTTCTTTACAACTGCATTTGATCCTCCAAAACCATGCTAGTCTATTTTTGCTCTTCTTTACATTTTAAACAGTGAGTGTGTACAGTTTATATAACTACACACACATTCAGTTTCAGTACGTAAATACACAGCTCATTTGAAGAACTGCCTTCTTAATCTTTTGGAAGCGATATATACTGTGTATATTCCATGAGACATCTAGTGGGTCTTATCAGCAATGGAGAAGAGATCAGGTGCAGAAGGAAAGTGGATCATCTGGTGGCCTGGTGTGTTAACAACAACCATTAGATTAACAATATCAAAACAGCGGAAATGTTAACTGACTTTTGGGAAAAAAACTCCAAAATGCATCCCCATTGACATTGACAAGACTGTAGTGAGTATGGTGGTTGTAGTGAGCGAGTACAAGATTCTAGGAATAACCATCTCTAACACCCTCAAAGGGGATGCAAATGTTTTCAGAATCGCAAAGAAAGTGCCCCACACAGGGATTATATTAACTGCATCAGATGAAAAGTCTCAGTGCTTCCCAGCTCATTCTCATTCAATTTTATAGAGCCATTATTGAGACCATTCTCACAGCATCTATACCTAGTTGGTTTGGCAATGCATCTATCCATTCTAGAGGCAAATTGCAACTCATCGTACGCTTGCAGGGAGAGTAATCTAATCTGACTTGTATAAACATAGACTAAAGAAGTGAGCACAAAACTCTTCTCTTCCAGGACACCGTTCCAGATTATACCATCTGCATAGGGTCCAAAATACGCACTACTCGGGAGTCAGGACTGGCTCCCGTGACAGTAATGTACTTGCCAAATAAAGTAATTCTGATTCTGATAAAAAAATCAAATGTGGATGATGGATTATCTCCTAATCCATTTCATATGGCCAGTAAAATATATGACTAATTTCAGTTGAAAGAGAGAGTTTACCAGTAAACACAAATCTCACATTGTTGAAGATTACTTTACGTACTGTAGCTGATCCACAGTTACTGGTCATACAGGATCTCTGTCAACAATTTACACACTTTTGTCTCACAATTGTTTAATAGGATTTCGATCTGGACTAAAGTGTGAATATTATTTTATGTCTATGTAGGCTTGGCTGCAGTGTGGACAGCACTCCACTGCAGCTGGCATTATAGACGATGGTAGAACATCTCTCAATTTTGAAGCACAAACCAGACTGCGAGAGTTTGCAATGTGACATCTTTTGATTTACAAGAAATTGCCAGAGCACACACTACAAATCTCCCTTAAGCATTCCTGGAATAGAATAAAATGTAAACACCATACTGTCCTATCCTTAGCTCAGATGTAATTCATACTTTGCTCTTGGAGTGGTAACAGCAGTTGACCCAGCAGTGAATATAACCAACAGAGTACTGTTTTAACACTACTAAATGACTTACATGGCACTTTGTCAACAACATTTGAGGGCAGAAATGATTGTCTTATTTGTCCTTCACTTCCAAAATTGCATTTGTCGTTTCAAATGTGCTGCATTTGAAATTGAGGGTTTATATCAATACATCAAAAACACTGTATTTTCTCATCATTACAACAAAAACAGGTTATATCAATCAGTAACTATATATAACTACAGAAAGACCTGTGTTCTACAATCTACAGTATATAAACATGTTTACGGCTCCACACTAGAGAAAAAAGCAAACAAATGGCATGACTCATAGCCAAACTCTGTAATTTATAACTTGTGTCTTCTCACATATCTTTAGCGCAGAAACCTGAGTCTACAGATACCAGCTTTCAAGTATGTGAAAAAAAATGGTCTTTCAAAATAACCCTGCTCAGTGGGCTGTGATACAGCAATGTTTTTGCTAGTGCTGAGGAGCTGGCACCAGAGCTTTGCTCAAATTCACATTACACTAGCTGCAGGCTAGCAAAACATGCTGTGTGTATGCAGTTGTTTGTATTTGTGTCACATGGGCCTCATCTCCTTCAACATTTCACCTACAAAACAAACAGTCATCTAGAAGCAGCAAAAACCATAAAAAAAAACTCCCTGATCAGTGTACCTACAGTAATGTGAGGTTAAAGAGTAACTTTTGGAAAGCACAGTGGCAAAGTGAAAAAACACATGGACTATGCATGTGTTGCTTATCACAATATTATCCCTTGTTTGCTGCCATGGCAGCATTTGTTGCTTGGATTCTGAGCTGTGTTTCATGATAGTTGTGTCAGGGCATAGGTATAAAATATGAATTTATGACTGTACTGTCTGATTTAATCAAGAAAGTTCTTGCTCCATCTACAACAGAATTTAGATATTTCTTAACTTTCTCAGCTCCTGTACCTATGAGTTCTGCCAGTTTTGTTTGTGCTTTAGTTCCTAGCAAAGCTATATGAAGGTGCTTTTCTTCTGTAACTAAACAACTTGGAGAGAAATTCAGTTGCTCCTCAAAGCCTGGTAAATACCAATTGCATGGTGCAAACATCACACATCATTATTGATTATAAATGCAAATGTATGTAACACATTATTACACATATTTACCAAAACACTTAAAATTAAATGCTTCAGATGTTAAATATAGATTGGTAACATATTATTATCTATTCCTACAATTCTAATTATGAAAATTTCAATGACAAGTGCAATATTTTTCAACTGTTAAGATATGTATCTCTGTTTAAGCAGTGCACAGCTATATCTTTATCATTTTATTTCAGTGGTTAATACAAATTAATTTTGAAGTGATCATTAAATGAAATTAACATTTTTTATGAACAAATCTGAGTTTCAGTTTGTTGTATGTTTAGGTATATAGAATATGAGATCTTGGGACCGCATATCAACTTTCTTCTGTGGAAAATAAAAAAACTGGAAACCCACTAAATTTACATTAAGCAAACCTTTAACTAGTTATGGAATTGGTGGATACTAAGGATTGCTAAGGGATTATGAGAAAAAACCCAGATAAGTAATTAGTTACTCTAAAATATCTTAGAATCTAATTTTTTTCTGTACACTCTCTAAAAAAGGATTATTGTATAGTTCAAGCCAGGAACATTTGTATTATTCTAAGTAGGAAAGGTACAAACCAGGAAAGTTTGTATTATTATACATAATCACCAATGTGCAAGGTATCTGTTATCAACATGCAAATATATACAATGATATTCTTGTTTTGATCAGTGGCATGGTAATCTAATCACAAGGTGCAAAAGAAACAAAAAAATATTATTACCAGTTCTTGAAGGACACAAAATAAAAACCCTCATAAATAACATAGACAGGTACACAAATATAATTTAAATTAATTCTATATAATTCTATATCATTTATAAGTTAAATTAATTAACTCTTAATAATACATGATAACTAGAAGCAGTTATGACCATTTAGAAATGTAAATTTATTTTTAGACAGCAGAGACATTTCTTGGTAATCCAAACAGAGAATGCTTTGTTAGATGGGACACCATTTGTGAAGAGGTTCACTACAAATGCTTTTTCATGACAGTACATAACAATCAGTGGAACTATACAACTCCATTTTGTTCTCTGCCACCTTCTTTTCCTAACCCAAGGTTAAATTCTCTCACCATCATTTTTCCTGTGAGGGACAAATACATAAATGTGTCTACATCACTGATGGCAAGATACTATTTCAGTAATCTTATCACAATTGTAATTAATTGCCTTTATACAGAGCTTTTCATCTCAAAGGTTCCCAAGGTGCTCTACATAGAAAAGGAGGTTGACTTCATGCACCACTGAAGTGCAGCACTCTCCTGGGTAACACATGGCAGGCGTTATGCAAATGCAACCCCACATAATAAGATTGTGTGGAGAAGTGAGAATTTTGCTTGACCAAATTGAATTAAGGGGCAATTAAGGAGTACTCCAGATTGTTCATGCCTGTAGTAGAATTTATCCATGACACCTGGTCTAATACCCCTTCTCTTATGAACAGTGCTGCAATTCAATGACTTTGACGTCAGTTTAATGTCTCACCCGAAAGAAGGTACCTCCTACAACACGGTGTTCCTCATCATCATAGCGGATCATTGGTTTTGGAAATTTTGTCTCAGAAGGAACCTCATTTTACAGTATACTCATCCAACAACACCAACTACAGGAGCAACTTAGTTTTTCTTGTCGGTCTCCTATACCAACACTGTCTAGGTCTTCTAGTGTCCTATCCCAACACTGACGAGGCACAAGACCTCAGAAATCCTCTTATTTTGGGGGTGCGTACAGTCTGACATTTGGAACTATATACAAAAACTCAATTGTATATGTATATCAGCCATTCACTGAAATGTTAATTTCACCCACAATAAACAACTGCCAATGTCTGCAAATTCAATACCTCCATTCATTTTCAGTAACTGCTCAGTCTTAAATAGATTGCAGTGAGCCAGAGCCTAGCCCAGTGGAACAGCAGGCAAAAGGCATGGAAGGAACACCAGTCCATCACAGGGCACATTTAAGCATACACAGGACAATTTGGAGACACCAAATAATCTAGACACCAGTCTTTGGACTATAGAAGAAAAGTGAAGCATCCAGAGAAAACCAATACATAATATGCACACCTCACACAGAAGATGCCCCAGGCTGGGATCATGCATTGACAGGCAACAGGACTAATTTCCATGCCACCAAATTCATTTTACATTAACTTTATTATATTGTTACAAATGGAGGGTTGCGAAATTAGAGAATAAGCAGGAAACCGGCTGAGTGGATTAGTCAATAAGTAAAATAAATTATCATAACCCCCAACTTGTAAGGATTTTGCCAAGAATATACCCGAGTGGTTGGTTAGAGGCACATGAATTATTTATTCTCTGACACAGTTTTGATGCAAAGAATAATAATTCAGGCTCTCTTGGTTGAAAAAAATATTTATTAGCAGTTCAATACACACACTACACTACACACAACTTAAACATACAACACACATGTTTCCATATTTACAGTATATGTTTACAGACAAGGCATTTCAGAGGCCTAACGTCCTAACCACCCAGAAAAATCCTAGACTTTTACCAGGTATTTAACTCTTAACGCCTTTAAAGGCCAGAATAAAAGATAAGATGCATTCTAAACTAAATAGAATACAACCTACCTTGTTAAATCTCTTTCTCTGCAAACCCGGATGCCACAAAATAAATGGAAACCTATTCTAAAATCTCCCTATACTAAAATGCATCCACTGAGGCAGGAAAGGCTGTTTGAACTGAAGGATTCTTTACTCAGGAAGTCCAAGTTCCCTTAAAAATACAGAATAGCAATCTCTATTAACTATTACTTAGCTCCAAACTTTTCAGGTGATCTCGAACAAGGCCCTTTTGCCTGGCACATTCTTTACGTTCTGTCTCCTCCTGTCTCCTCGCTCTCTTGATGTCTGTCTTGATCTGATCTTATATGGTGTCTATCTGGACTGTTGTTTGACACATAATGATTTATCTAGATTTATCTAGAACTTAATTAACTAAGGTAAACTTTATAATTGCTCCCTACATCTCAGCAAACACCCCCTTGCTTTGAAGCTGGAAGTGTTTACACTGCCAGGTGTTACACCTAGTCACCTATAGCTGTAACAATATGCACATCCAGGTTATATTATTTAAAAACATTTATTTTTAATTTTGAAATATATACTGCATATTTACCTTTTGCTATCTGGATTTTAAAACTAAAGGTGCAACATTTGATAAGACTATTGAGGAGATTCTGAATATAGTCAGCTGTCTGACGTTAAAATCTCAAATATAAATAATACAAGTTATCTGTATTAGCACACCAGCATAGGTGCTTAAGAGACAACTTTATATCCGATATTTTGAACCTTTTTGTTCCAAAAAAGACAATTAGTGAACAAAACAATTTACATATAATTTATATTTACAGGAACTTTGTAATAAAGTTACTTAATTTTAAAATAAAGATTAATTAAGACATTTTGAAGGTGTACAGGTACCCTTGCTGATAACAAATGCACTGATCTATATTATTGTTATACAATACTATAAAACTATCAATAAAAATACACATAATAGTGGATTGCATTTATAAGCCACTTTTGATTCTAATGGGCCTGAAAGTGCTTTATATACATGTAAATGAGGGGACTCACTTCATACACCATGGAAATTCAGCGACTGGGGGGTGTGCAATAGCCATTATACACCAGCTGCCCCACGACAGCAATCAGATGTAGAAGTGAGAAATTGATGAGTGATAAAATATAAATGAAACTGTAGGTTTCTGGGAGTTATTATTAACAATTTTCATTACTCCTAATATAATGGAATAATCTTGGTAACATCAGATGTTAACCGAAATAATTTAGGATTCACATAGGAGGTACCTTATACCATAAAAAGAATATTTCATATTTCTTAACAGCAAAGGTCATTTGATGTTTTTTGTTTTCCCTGTGTCTTGATATTAAGAAGTTAGTGAAAGCCTCCTCAGAATTTGTTATTAAAAACGTTAGGTTTTCAGATTTCAGAGGTGACCTTTACTTTATCACATTATTCCAGTACTGTGCTGTACGCTTTTGTAAATGCCTCTTGCTGATGAGGGCTAATATTTTCTATTTTGGTTGTTAGCCTAACTAAAATATGTAATATAGTAATAAGCAAAGATGGGACATATCAAGCAGTAACCATTTTAGTAAATATCATTTTAATGAAAAAAGCTACATGTGTAAAATTTAAACTGAAATTACAAGAGAAAATCTCTCATGGATGCTTCTTGAGAGAACATTCATACAAAAAGCAGACCCCTAGGCAAATAAAAGAGAACTGAGAGGCCTGGTAATAGATTAATGAACATGAGAAAAACATTCTCTTCTGTTGGCAAACTGAAACATTATGAAAAAAAATGTATTTACTTTAATTACACTGTAGTTATTTAATTACATATTTACTTATTCATTCTTATTTAATTATCTGAAAAATAGCAATAAAAAGAATAATTAATTATATGTTAATATTTATAATTAACTACGGTTTTGTGGTAAGATGAGATGATCTATCCTCTGAAAAGGAAAATGAAGTAAGGGTATGATTTTTTAATATCTTACTGAAGAGATATTACTGCTTACTGCTCACCTCTATAGTTAAATTAGAGGACAATGGAAACAGAAAAAAATGAAATCTCTGTGTTTATTGTCAGTTAAGCAATAAATAAAGCTGTAGTGAGCTACTTTCATCATTTAAGGGTATTTTGAACATACAGTACTTGTATGAAATCCCTTCTATTTTCTTCTGTTCTTAAATTTAATAGATTAAATTCTTTTAACTTACTTTTGTGGGATATTCCTTTAAGGTCATCAATTAACCCGCTTGCATATTTTTTAACTAATTATAGAACGTCTGAGTCCTGGGAGGTGAATGAGATTTTTTGTGAGTCCTTTATTGCTTTTACAGTGTTTGTGGCCTTCACAGAGAAAATAATAGGTGTGGGGCGGAAGGTGTCTGAGGCCGTTCCGTTAAATGGCCAGTGTCGAGCTAAATGTTGATGCAGATTATGCCTTGTTTTCTGGGTTTCTCATCTGATCAAAGGCCCTCTTAGCACAGATGCCATATATGGCAATAACCATACAGTTCAGAGGTGACATGTGGGGTTACATGACAGCTAGTTTGATTGTCTGTGACCGGGAGGGAGCTCTTGAACATGGTGTGCATACACAATGCATTGTTCCACCTGGTCATCTGTATATAGCCAGTTCCTCAGTGATCCCTGAGCACTTAGCTCTGCTCCCTCCCAAAACATCAAAGGAACACTTTCACCCCTCTAAGAACCAGTCATGAGCCTTGTCAAGAGGACTTTAAAATGCCCTAGTCAGGAGAACTCAGGGGGCTTCTGAGAATATCACCTGGAAAAGACAGCTGAGGGAGAGCAGAGGAGGAAGGCCTCAGCATCATCTTCATTCCTCCCTCTACACAGAAATGGACCTGAAACTGAAAACAGAACGAGCACTGTTTTAACAATCACGTTTTAACTGGATCAATTTATCCCATCTTCACAGCCATTAACTAATGAAAAACTGCTGGATTCTGGTCACAGAGCTCTATCGGAAACCTTATTCCAGTACCTGTGCCTTTGTTTTAATAATATAATTTTTAACAAAGCAGGGTATTTTCTCAGTCTGAGGCTTGTTTCTATGAAATATTCATTCTTCTTTCATCTTAAACTTTTTAATCACATTGTTATGCTTTTCATACTTTTCCTATTATTATATATCCTATACTATTCCTTTACTATAATACCTTTTCTTTACTTTTATAATAACACTTATTTTTAGATCACCATATAATATTTTTTCTGTCTCCTTTACCATTATGACACTCACCCCAGTCATAACGTGTTTGTCCCCCTACCATCTGGCAGAAGGTTCTAGACGCCCCAGTCGCACACAACTAGACTCCAAAATAGCTTCTTCCCCAGAGCTGTCAAGCTGGTGACGCCCCCACTCCCTCCCATCATACTATGATCTCTCCTAACTTCTTCCTGTTCCCACAATGACTGTACTCCAACACCACTAAATACACGACAACTGAATGTAAGCCGAAATTGTACTTAAAACTGTACTAGTTCACTGTATCACTGTATTATTTTTGCACTGTTTTTGTCCTGTTGTATTCCTTTCTCTGTTTGCATATTTGCACAGTTTTGATTACACTGTTATGTTATTACACTGTTATTGTTATTGTGTTACTGTCTGTTGTCTTGTCTTCTGTTCTATTTATATACTGCACCTGAGTGACTAATGAGAAACACTTTTCACTATACTATGCACCTGTGTAAGTATAATGACAAATAAAGTTGAATTGAATTGAATTGAATTGAACTTAAATGATCCTGAAACTTGATTCACACCTTCACCCTTCTATCAATGACAGACTTGTTTTCTTCTAATTCTATTTGTTTGTAGGTTTCGTTTCACACCTCTCCTCACCACTCTCGACCTCGCACCACTTGATCGGCCACCCTGCTTCTGCCCTGCTCCTGCTTCCTCTCCTCTCTCCTGGCCTTTGTTTTCCCATGCTATAATATCTTTGCTGACTGCTCTATCTTTCTTATACCCATAGAAGGCTCCACAGCCGAAACGTGTTTTCTTTCTTCTCTTTTCAGCATGGAATAAACCTATTACTTGTTCTTTTCCAGCATGCTGACGCAGCTACACACCTGAACTACAGGAGGAACATTATGCAAAGCATTATGGGAGTATGGAATAGGATACTTAGACATGATGTTGAAGCTGACACTGGCTCCCTTCAAGAAATGGGTGAAATCAGTTAGCTAATAGATGGGTTAAATGGTCTCCTCCCTTTTGTAACCTTTTTTATGTTCTATGTGTTTCAAAGTGTGTGTTTCAAAAGGTAGCTTGTGTGACCCAAAAAATCTGATTATGTATTAACAAAAATAAAAGTGGCAGAAATAAAATTTTATTTTACAATTACTTTCGTTTTCTCAGTCTATTAATACTTTCTTACATTGAAATATGTTCTATTTATTTTTTAACTAAAATAAATAAGATATTTCAACTGCACTCCAGTCTTATACTAAATATTTGTGTGCCCTCTATTTTTGTCAGAGATTAGTTCTTTCAATACATGCATTTAAAAATTTAAATTCAGTTACACTATTTGATGTTTTTGGGATATTTTAATTCTTTATGCCTTGTAGCACTTGTTTTTACTTTTACTAAACTGTTAATGAAACCATTTCCCAAAAGAATGTGTTTATAATGTATATAATATAAAAGATGGTATTACATAAACTCTGTATTCATCTTTGTGTTCCAACTAAAAGACAAAACTGATGAAAACAATGAAACAAACACCTTATCTAAGAAATGGCAACTACAAATTATTATAAAATACAAGAAATAAGATTGTCAGGGGGTACCAAAACTGCTGAAAGCCAGGAAACTGTTGAAACGAACAGCACATTTCTACCAGACATAGCATTTCTGTTTATTTGGTCAAAGTGTTAATATAGCAGCTCGGTGAGAACTGTCTTTCTCAAAAAGGGTCCTGTTACAAGTTTTTCATTGAATGCCATACTTGAAAAAAATCTTTGGATTTTAAATCAATGATGGGATAATCACTAAAAGCATTGAGATTCCTACAAATCATTTAAAAATTAGTTATTCTTTAATTGTTTGACATATTTTTGATGCTGTAGGTACTGCCATCATATTAACAGGTCTGTTATTAGTTTGCCTTGTTGTTTTGGATTTCACCACATTTATGTCATTCTGGCAAGGTAAGCAAAATCATATTTCCCCAATGTGGTAATCAACCAGCTGGGAATCCCATGTGTATATACTGTATATATACTGATGCACAAAAGAAATAAAACACTCAGGTTTAATTAATTTAATCAAATAATTGTGATTCAAAAGAATAAAAAAACATTCATTTAACCATTTTCTAACAGCTTTATCCCAAACAGAGTCTTGGGGAGCAAAAGCATATCTTGCTAAGCAACTGTCACAAAGCTTTATAAACCCTGAATGGGACACCAGTCCATCACAGAGCACACATCGACACAAACACGCACAACAGGGCCAGTTTTCCCATAAGCCAATAAACCTACCAGTATGTCTTTGGACTGTGGGAGGAAAACTGTAGCAACCAGAGGAAACCCACACATACACTGGGAGAACATACAAACTCTACACAGATAACACCCTAGGATATAGATCTAGAATGTAAGGGCCCCAGAACTGCAAGGCAGCAATGCTAATAACTGCACCAATGTGCAACCCTTAAAACATTAATAAATTAATAAAATCTGATAAACCTCCTGTAAAAAAACATAAAACAATGTGAAAATGAAGACTGTACTAGATAAGTGACAGGTATGAATGTACTGATCGTCAACAAAAGCATAGAAATGTTGACACATTGAGCTGTTCAGCCTCTGCATGATTTGCTGAGGAATATTCTTCCACTCGAATTATGCATCTCAGTTGGTGAAGGTCAAGCTGGTCCTTGTGGACTTCTCTTCAACATGACTTTTTAATTTTTTTTCCATTGTGATCCTAGTACTGTGTGGTCTTGCATTGCCTTATTGGAAAATGGACATTACTGGATTAGCTTGTAGGAACACTGGTGAACTGGATAACTCACCTTTATCGAAGATGTAAGTAATGATGACAGTATCAGACTAAATTCTTAAGCTTACAGAAACATTTTATCTGCTTATTTTGAAGACAATGCTTCCATATTGGGTAGCACTTCACTCTGCAGTACTCTACATTGATCAAAAACACCGAGTTAATAGAGTTTATCTAGAATTCTATTAGCCACTCAATAGAGAATCTTAGGTCAAGTCAATTTCTAGATTTAAATCGGATTTAGCATGTATTTTACATGTGGAAAAAGAAAAATGAAGTCAGAACATTCCAGGAATAGGCAATAGTTTAGAATGGTTGCAGCAAAGGCTCGGCAGAGCATCTGAAATGATTACACAAAGAGTGTGTGGAGCTCAGTAGGTCACAGGCTTCATGCAGTTAATTGCTTATATACAAGCAAACAATATCATTTACACTCTGAAATTTACTTAAAGAGAATGTGTCCCAATAATTATGGTCATTTTAAATTACTGGGTTAAATAAAAACATATTCATGGAAGTGCAAAAAAAACAAAACAAATGTTATATTAATCTCATGATCACAGTACAAATTATTTATAAACAAAAATATCATCTTTTACATTTTATTGTCCCATTGCTTTTGGAGGGCACTGTATTGCTGATCTGGTCTCAAAGGACTGTCTTAATTTGTCAGGATGAAAGGCTTTGAGGAGAGAAAACTATGGAGTTCTCATGATATAAATTATAAAAAAATTAGGAAAAGTAGTAGGCTCAGTACAGATCCCTGTATTACTACACTAATTAAATCACCCTAACGTGATACTTACACAGAATACTGGCAAGTTTTTATATGGAATGTATACGGTAAAGGTCAATGGGAATTTTGGCCAGGATGCCGGGGTTACACCCCTACTCTTTTCAAGAAACGATTGAGAAAATATGCAGGAAACGTTATGAGCATTACTGCTGGCATTCTCTGTCCACTCTGGCAAGATTAAAAACACCTATATTAGAAAAGCTGAATTTATCATTTAAGCTTTTTCCTCATCCCTGTTTGAATATGAATAGTTACAGCACACACAGAGAATTTCAGGGGGTTTCAAAAGGTAACTTCTTCCCATATAAATAATCAATAACATGTATCTCAAAATACAATTCATAGATTTTTTATAGAATAAAACACATTTTTATGTTTTTTTATTCAATTTTGTGCACAACTAATTGCTGTTTTTAGACTGAGAGGCAACTTAAAAGTATGTTTTGAAAACTGGGAGCACAGTCTGGAATGTTATTAAACCGATTTACACCAAGACAGAAGACAAAGACAAAGAAATTTGTATTTATTGTTCTTGCTCATTTGGAATTTACATTTTGAAATTCAAGCTAATATTTTTCACAAACAATGAAGTAACAGTTTATTTTAGCATACGCAGATTGTGAAATCAAAACTTAATATTAAAACTAACAACTAACCTGTGTGATAGTATGAGAAGTTGCACCTTCTAAAATTCATTATCTCCTGAGTATGAAATAAGAGGTAATTAGATGTAGCAACTCGTGCGTGGTAGGAAATGTGTGCTTGTGAGTTTTCATATGCAAATTCGGTGTGTGCGTGATTAAGGGGCCCGCAGGTTTACTGTTTTTTTTAGTCACACTAATGCTGTGGCATGTTGAAAGACAAAGAGAACAGTTGTGTTACTGGCAAGAATATTACAATGTGTAGTTGCTAGGCCATTCAGGGTACATTTACTGTTTGCACAACCACTACACTTTATCTAACAGGAAGGACCCAGGATCAACTCAGACCTAGTCAACAATGCTTAACTACAAAAACTAATTAGTCAAACACGGGAACAATAATGGTACTCTTTTTCAGCCTATCTTCTACTAAGGGTTATTGTAAGAAATGGGAAATAACTGAGGTTTTAGATGAATTAAGACTTATTGGTCCAAAGAAGGAAACAATTACTAATCTCATTCCTGTTCGCAGTAAAACAGATTGAATGCCTTAAATAATCAATTACCTTTTGTAGCCTGAGTGTGTTTTTGTTTGGATGAAAACAATTACCTTGTTCAAAGTTAACATTTTTTTATTAAAGACTGTCGTTTCGTGTCTTAGATTATTTGTGCTATGCCAGAAAGAAGAGATTTTAAATAATTCAGTCCCACCCTGAAAACAAGAGTTAAATGTAGAATATGTAGAATTTCCTCTTGTAGATTTTTTGTGTTCTCATGATTACAGTAAATTTTGTGTGCTGCTACTGCCACCTTTATCAGGTAGACTTAGGTTTCCTATTTATTTATTATTTTTTTCTTTTATAACACAGAAATATGTCAAAAGAAGGATGGGTAATATTCCACATATAAGGAACCATAAAAATTCATTAAGCATTCTAGTAAGTGCTAAAGTCTTTGTAATGTAGGTGTCAAGAAAATGCATTCACCATTTTGTTAATTGTATATTGTATAATTTGATTTTTAGAACTAAGTATTATTGTTTCACTACTTGATGATGGTTTTAACATTTCAGCATTCTTGTGGTGTAGGATCATTATTCTGCAGTCTTCACAGGTATTAGACACACTGCAGTCTCCCTCTTTCATAAGAATAGATAGATACTTTATTGTCCACTGCTGTGGGAATTTGTCTTTGGCTTCTCTCTTTGAAGTACAAAACATACAAGCAAAACATAAGAGTCACATAAAATCACATGAAATCACAACAACTGTATGCAATACATAAATAAATGGATACATAAATAATAATTGTTTACACTTATATAGCGCTTTTTTGGACACTCCACTCAAAGCGCTTTACAGGTAACGGGGACTCTCCTTCACCACCACCAATGTGCAGCATCCACCTGGATGATATGACGGCAGCCATAGTGCACCAGAACGCTCACCACACATCAGCTATCAGTGGGGAGGAGAGCAGAGTAATGAAGCCAATTCATAGAGGGATTATTAGGAGGCCATGATTGGTAAGGGCCAATGGGAAATTTGGCCAGGACATTACACCCCTACTCTTTTCAAGAAATGCCCTGGGATTTTTAATGACCATAGAGAGTCAGGACCTTGGTTTTACATCTCATCCGAAGGACGGCGCCTGGTTACAGTATAGTGTCCCCGTCACTATACTGGGGCATTAGGACCCACATGGACCACAGGGTGAGCGCCCCCTGCTGGCCCCACTAACACCTCTTCCAGCAGCAACCTTAGTTTTTCCCAGGAGGTCTCCCATCCAGGTACTGACCAGGCTCACACCTGCTTAGCTTCAGGGGGTTGCCAGTTGTGAGTTGCAGAGTGATATGCCTGCTGATAAGATAGTGCTAAATAGGTAGTGGGAGGACTATATTTACATACATCCATTAAGCAGTTTTATTGCAGAGTGGACAAAGGACTTAGAAATGTTTTTATTTGAATTTGGTACCCTATACCAAATTGTATTATGAATTGAGATTGGAGTGGGTGTGTGGAATCAGCTGTGATGTTCCTTGCTGTTCTGAGAACTGTATTATGATATAAGTCGCAGAGATGGGGCTGCTTTTTTCTAACTATTTTCCCTGCCATTTTCACAATTCTGGACAGTTTGGTTTTGCTTTTCAACCCCAGGTTTCCATAGCAAACTGTCATGTTAAATGCCAGGATGCTCTCAACAAGTATTCCAGCATTGTGTGCCATGTGAAGACCTTTCTAAATTTTAGACTGCATCATTACAGTCTTTGATGGCTCTATTAATGAACTCCGGGTATATACTGTACAGTACACAGTGCCAAGAAACAGTATGTGACCACTTAGGCTGGTCTGTATTTTAGTATATTTTAGACCTACATTGTAATTAGATCTTTATGAAATAATATATATTCATATTATTTAATTAAAAATGATCTAACAGTTAACATCATCCAATGAATAAGTACCATATGTGAACTTTTAAGTTCAGTAAGTGGTGGTGCATCCTTGAGCCAGAATGACTTTGAAGTTTGACTATAACTTTTTATCGGTCTCTCACATCAGCTTATAAAAATCTTGACCCATTCTTCCTTACTGAACTGTCCCAATCGGGCAGGAAGCATTCCCAACAGAGCTCACATTCCAGACCAGCCTGTGAAGACCAGATTAGGCCACCTTTCCGTACGTCCCTTTCCATTTCAATCAAGGACCAAATCATCCAAATAATCAGTGTATTTAAACTGAACACCCTGCTAATTCAGTGCTCTTTGATTGTGCCACTGGAGTAGTGCAATTCCCTGCCTGCTTCAGGAACCTACTGTTGCAAAATCCTAATTCTCCTAATCGTTGCTTTCCTTTCGAACTCCTTTCAGCAGCTCAGAATCAGTGGCGCCCTAGTGCTGTGTGCATTACCACAGTGGGCCCCCTGTCAACCTAAATTCTCCGGGCTTCCAGTCAGTCTCACTGTGCCTGGCTTTCCCAAACAGTCAGCCTGCATCTACCTGGGTCCTGCATTTAAATCTTCACCTCCACCTCCATTGCCACAGTCCAATCGTGGCAATACACTCCAGCCAGACGTGACCTAACAAAAAGTGCTCCAAATTGATCATGTTTGAAGGTTTCGTTGCATGAACGCTTCAAGTCCTGTCATAACATTCAATGAGGTTTAGATATGGACATTATTTTGGCCAAGCATCCAGTCTACTGTGAAATTAATTCTTCATCCTTTGTTTGTAGATCTGTTTGTATGTTTAGTTTTATTGTCTTACTATATGAGACACTTCTAGATGAGGAATGGATGACCTGACAGTCTCCTTCATAATTTGTCAAATTTATCATTCTGTCAAAGATGAAAAGTCATCTGTGTCCTGGAGTAGCAAAGCAGCCCCAAACCATAATACGCCCTCCACCATCCTTGACAGGAAGAGGTCCTTCAAATAGAAGACTGCATTTGGCTTTTGACAAGCAAAACATTTCTCATTGTAGATAAAAAGTTGCCCTTTATACTTGTTTATCCAGGTAACATTCTTCCAGCAGATTTTTGGATCATCTAGAAGCTCTTCGGCAAACTTGAGACAGACATAAAAACCATTTCTATTCAGTATTTACCTTATGGTGGAGCCATGAACACTTACATTAGTTTCAGTGAGTAAAGGATGCAGATGTTTAGATGCTACTCTGTGGTTAGGGTTAAGTTTGGATTAAGGTGACGTCCTGGATATTTTTCTAGGTTGCTCTTAAAAAACATTTTGGCAGGATGACAGATCCTGGTAATCATCATGTTACCATCTTAAATATCTTCCATTTGAAAACTATTTATCTACTGTATCCGAATAGAGCCCCAAATGTTTATACAAATGGTTCTCTAACCCTAATACTTTTTTCTGATGCCGTTTGAATTCTGTTTTGGTTGTGATATGTTTCCACTAACCTGTAAGGTGAATACTAAACTCAGAAGGTTTCTTATACAGTAATTACAGTATATAGGACAGATCTACCCAAACTCAGTCACTGTGTACTGGTTAGCCACTAACATAACCATGTGATCTGAATTCCTCACTTAATATTTGATAAGTACACTAGGGTTAACCTATTATTTCACAGTCACTTTATTACTATTTGTTTTTTCTACATCATATACCATTACAAAAAAAAAACACCTAACTAGTAGATATAAATCCTTCTGATTATTTAAAAAATGAGTGGCTTTGATTGAGCAAGGGTATCATGGTGCAAAATTGTTCAAAATTCCCAACACTCTGTACTGGATATAACTGCACAAAATAATCTCAAAGAGCCTGGAACTGTTAGGGCACCATTGCTGAATAGAGGAAACTGAAAAGATGTATCTGTTTAGAGCATTGCATATTTACTAGTTTTACGTCTCCTTTGAAACGATTATGTGCTTATTTTTATCTGACCCTTTTTGAAAGATTTCAGTTTTGCTAATTTTGTGTTTTCTTCTGTGATGACTTTTATTGTCAACATTGCCAGTTGACAGTGTGAAATTTACATTTTATACCCTTTCTCCTTTGTTTTGAAAATTACATCTACTACTGTATATTGGAAATAATCCATATATGAACATGTAGAGATTAATTCCACACTGAAAGGTTGACAGAAGAAATAACACGGTGTTTCAGCTGTGGAACCTTCTTCAGTTAATACCTTTTGAAGCATTTTTTTTCTTTTTTCCTTCTGCTTTTTGGCATGGTATTAACTACTACTTGTTTCTTTGAAACCTACAGTATATGCTGACACAGTTCTGGTTTTGGTTAGAAATAAACTTGACATCTATATAGTCATTAGTTGATAAATATCAAAAAATAAGTTTTGAGTATAACATTTAAAAAATAATTTAATATGTATGCATTATTTCTAATTCTACAAATCGGGACATCATTGGAACAGGGTGAACACTTTTACGAGATATTGTATAAATCATAACTTTCCCCGGTTTTCTAATTTCCTATGTCAAATAATATGTCTCTAATGACAAACCCCTTTGAATAAATTAATCAGACACCATGGCTCTTGTGTGTTTTTTAATGCATATGATTTTTCGTATACATTTGAAAAAAAAAACTCCCATTTCTGCTTGCTGCAGCTGCATTAAGTATTTTTCTTGGCTATTCAAAAGGCAGCCAATAAATATGCTTTGCATAAAGCACCATTATAAGGTTTATCTGACTTACACTTCCCAAAGCTTTCATAATTTAGAAAAGGATATCAGTTAGAATAAGCATGATTAAGTGGTATGCTGTTTTGAATATGTTGATGCAGAGGCAGCTTTCGCAGTTAGAAACCTACTTAACTTAATGTCAATTGAAATAAAAAATATTTTGTTGCGTAAACTTGTTCTGTTTAGAATTTACCTATTAAGTAATTGGATTTATTTTACAACCTTGATTATGCCAATCTGGGCTACTTTCCATACTCTTTCTCAGATCTACCTCTTGTTGCCAGGCAACAGATAATTACTGCATAATATCATAGCAAATGTTTAGAAAAACAGGACTTGCAGAATGACTCATGTCTTTCTGCCATCAGTGCCGGTAGGTGATCGGAATTGCTTTAGGACACTTGGGTATTTATTTCATGCAGCCCTTCTGCATTAGTCAGCGTTTGTTTCAGTTGAATAACCCCAAGATTGCAGAAGGTTTTATCCTCTAAATGAAATGGCAGAAAAAAAACATTGTCATTGATTCTTGTACTAGTATTATTTCAAACCAGTTGATTAAGATGTTTCCTAATGTTGCTTTACCATTGCAACTTGTGAACTGACAAAAAACACTACAACCATTTCTCTGAAATTGTCAAGTAAATACTATGCTTACAATAGTTTTTTGTATTTTGAGATTCCTTGTGTAGCAATTGAAAGTGGAGTTCCATTATTGGTTATAGAGAAATCATGGTATTTGACCAATACAAAGAACAGACAATAAAATGATGTGCTGCCTTTTATCAAAGTAACTTTAATTGGAAAAAAATAATATTTTCTTGCAAAAACATCTGTTGTATAGAATGTACCTATTAAGTAATTCCAAAATAAATGTGACTCACTCTTTGTTATGCACATACTGTAGAATGATTTGGAGTAAGCTGAACTATCTCCTATTTGGAAATCATACTAAAAGGACGGAAATAAATTTAGTAGTGTTTATTAGCTCTATGATGGCACTGGAGCACAAATTACTGAGTGATCTGCTACTGTGAAACATGAAACTTAACACAGATTTCTTACTGTTCGTTTTCAACTGATAAAGAACTGATAAAGACTGATAAATACATACCTTTAAAAAACAAAAACTTGAAAAATCTGTGTATTTTTATGGTTCCAGATGCATACTAAAGGCTGCTGACAAAATCTGATATGATAATTATCTATGGCAACATAATGCACTGTTTATAAAATATTAAGTGGTCCACAGAATTAACTGTTCTAGTACATCATCACCAAAACCTCCCAGGTAGGGCTTTTAATTGGACAGGTCTGCATCACATGATGCATTATTTAAATGAAAATCATTAAAGTTCTATACAGCTTTTAGATAGATAGATGATAGATAGATAAGACTTTATTGATTCCGAAGGGAAATTGATTAATTTTAACCACTCATATTCTAAATACAATCTATTTTGTTATTATGACCCTGATTCTTGAGTGGTATTATATCAGCGCTGCGTTCCATTTCAAAGGAACCATTCCATCTCAGATTATTAAATGATTTTTTTACAATTTCCTCATTTGCCTTTTTATTTATGCTTTGTATGCAGGTATCCTTCTGCAGTTAAATACAGATTTACCATAAATTTATGGTCAGCATCAAAGTCTTTATTGTATGTGGTGTATTGATTTTACTGTACAGCAATTCATTTCTGAATATAATACTGTATATGTAGAGATGTTTTACAGTCCCATAGATCAGGATTGTTAATTTCATTTACACAGGGTGTAAGCACATTACTGTCTTGTTTAAGCCAATGCTTGGCCTCAGAATGTATTAACCACATAAATCTGGGCATTTGTTTACTTATATGTAGTCTCTGTTTAAAAACAATTCTTTTGCATCTCAGTCTATGCCTGGACTAAATGTAAACATTGATTGAACTGCCTATCACCTATCCTATGCAACATCCCAGTACTTGGTAGTGTTTACATTTGTTACTCCCTGTTGGTATCAAATGAAAAAAATCTGTAGAACAGACACAAACAGAATAATCATCCATTCCATTTTTGAATATTTTGTGTCATATTACATTCTCTTCCAGTTGTCCACTTGTGCCCAACTTCACAGTGACATCAACTAACAGAAGATAAATGAATCTACAATATTCTGAAGCACAGCATTATAAGATCATTATATGGAAATGGTAATAGAAATATGAGTTTGTATTCAAGAGGATCTTTGTTCTCGCATTGATTAGATGTCTTCAACATAAAGCCCAGAGGATTGGCCTTGAGATCCATTTTACTGACTCTTACACCACTCAGAGTTCACATAACAATACATCACAGACTGTGCAAAATAACAACACTGAACATTTCTGCTTTCCTTGTGCAAGCTTTAAGGCTATCGGCATTCTCTGTAAATGTTCTTAGCCCCATGACAGGAGATTGTATTATGAATGTTGAAGTATACAGCAATATGTATGTATTTTATTGCATTAAAAAAAGAGAAAGAATTGCTGATTAATTTTAGAAATGAATTTAGAAGGCTCATTTTCTAAGCTAGACCAGCACACAAAAATGTTGGCATAACACAGATTACCAGAAAATGCAATTAAAAAATGTGTATTCATATCTTATTTTTCAGGAAATATAGTAAGTTACCTTCATAATCAAAATAGTGTATGATAAAAAAGAAGAGAAAGCAACATACAAAGGAAAGAAATATTAAGTCAATGATTAAATCAAACACACAATACTAAACATGAAAGACAAGAATGGGAAAAATATAAAGCTTTGTTTTAGTTTTTGCTTATTTCATTTTATATTCTGCTTTGACAAAACTGTTTTGCAATTAGGGGATTTTCATTTTTGGACAAAACCGCACATCAGCACAATATCAGTATTGCTCACTTGCTGGTTTCATCCCTTCTTCTGCACACCAGAAATCGCTTTGCCGTCCTTTGTGGCTCTGTGATGAAGCTGGTCTTAAAATAACTAGTCTAACAAAAATAGTGTAACTAATAGCAGTAAATTATAATTAATATACCCTGGAGATACAATAATCTTAATGTAACACATATTCAGTTCACCAAGTTCAAAACAAGCAAAACGCCACATATTCCAAAGAAAAACAAAATCAAAATGAGTATAATGGAAAAATATGCAATAGAACTCCATCATGCTCAGGTGGTATTATTTTCCTATGACAAGCAGGCCTGACAGTTGAAAATGTAATGTAAAATAAGATGATAATTTTGTTTCATTAACTGACCATTAATACATGAGCAGATAAAATGATATAAGTTTTTAACTAAATTATATTTTTTAAACAGAAAAATCATCTTATTTTATAATGAATGTGTGAGAATCTCAAAGTAACAAAAGCAGTCGTACTGGTAATATATATGGCCTGTAACTGAAAACTGCATCTGTTTTCCATTTATGTGCACACTGTTTGTGTACTCTCACCATGTGAGGTTAATGGAAAATTGGGTCTGCAGCGTTAAACAGATTGCGATTCAGTTTATGTGTCAGGGTAAACATCATTCCACATTGCAGTCTGCCCCAGAAGCTAAATATAGAAAATGCACCTGGCTGCACATACACACAAACTCTTAAGAGGGTGTTGTTCTATAATCCCTCTTTTTATCCTCTGTATGCAAATTTAAGAATCAAAAAAGTAAAAGGTCAGAAAAAATCACCCTTTTGAATTGTTTTCTTGCTGAAATAACTGGAGAAGTTTAAGAAAACAAACAATAGATGACTGACAGGGATCTGAGTGCCACACAGTACAAAGGTGTGTACAATGTATTAATTTAAACACTACCACGTGCACATTTAGGACAGAAGAGGCGGTTTATTTATGAGGTATACCAAAGAAAAATGCTTGTCACTGAGCCACTTTAAAATATTGTATTGCCCCAAGGAATGTTTTTACTTTGAATTCCAGTTACACAAAATATACACATCTAACTTTTAACCACAAATAGGTCTTTACAGTTATTTTTTATATCTTTAGCAAAGGAAACAATAGATCACTGCTGTATGACATGCATGGTCACAAAACCAAACAGTTTCAGTCACGCTTTTCTTACAAGTCCATGTTTTCTCATGAAGAAATTCTTTCATTCCAAAGCATTTTTGACATTTACTCACTATGATTGACCACTTTTCTGTTGCTCTCTTAACTTAGAATTTGGAAAAGGCCTTAGGATGAGTTCCTTTCCTCTGGCTCTGTGGCCAGTGCTATTATCCATATTGAGAAGTCTGTTTATTTGAGAAGAATTTACACCCTTGCACTAAATGGAGCCCTAAAAGAGGTGCTATACCTTTAACCAGTCCCCAGCAGCTGTCTGGCTCATATGTGCTGCTGCAAGAAGGAGGGGGAGGGGAGCTTTGCTGCTGACTCTTGTTTTTCCTACTCAAACATTTTTGGCTGTGGCTTCTCCTGTGTCAATTGAACACCAGTATCTCAAGCAGATTGGTAGAGTTCTCTCGAATAACACTATATTTTTTTTTCTTACTTTTTTAAAATAAAAAACACTCTTTTTGAAAGAATGACAGAACAATAAAACCTTGTCCTCCAACTCCCCCACCCCCCAGAAAAACAGACTAAGGAAAAAACCAGCAGTATAAACAAACAGCATGCAGAACCATGTGACATATTTATCACCTTTGTACCCTAAAAGGCTTCATGTCTCATGATGAGCTGCAAAGGTCACTTTTCCCAGCAGCCACAGAGCTTTGGTTATATTCAGTCTTTGGCAGCCAAGCTCCACCCTTGTTATGAGAAAGTAGCAGAGCATTAACTCTCCTGCTGCTCTGAAAAGGGAATTCATTATTGCACCTTTTCTCTGAAAAGTCTCACCACATTTAAATTTGCACAATGTTGAATTGCTGTTATATAAACCATTAAATGATTGTATTTGTTCATAATCTAGTCAGTAATCAGGAGGAATTTAATATGTACAATTGTGTGATGTTAAAATAATGTATAGAAGAAAATGTGCGAACACACCATATGTTAATAATTAATACCTGCTTAGAATAGTATGCTTAGTGGGGGATGCATACCTTAGAATGGTAAAAATTATATGAAGTTCCTAATATAACATTAAAGGCTTTAGAAATCAGATAAAAATGCACAATATTTATATTTATATTGTATTATCAGACATGATGTTTTTTCTCTGTCAGCTACTTTTTATTACTTGCAATTTACCAAGTTTGTAACCATTAACACTTTCTGAAGACTTGCCTATGTTTATAAATGTGAATATTTCCATTATTGTTTATTGCAACTAGTATGGAATTAGTACAAATAAAGTTTTATATATATACTAAATAGCACATTTAATACTAAGATAGACCACTGAAGTGCAGCACCACCTGTGGACTTAGAATTAGTCACCAGCAGTCTCACTACACAACAGATCAGGTGGAAAAGTACAAAATTGTTTGTTCAAAATCATAATAGAATTTAGTATGAATACTGCCTTGGGATCATTTAAGACCAAGTAGTCAGGACCTCTGTTTAACCTCTCATCCACTTCAGTTCTCTAAAGCAGAATCCTATTATTATAGGGGAGCACATTTTTGTTAATAGAAACATTCTTGGAAATCATTAGATGCTTCACTTACCACTTACTTAAACTAAATAAAATGCATCCAACATTTATAATAATAGAACATAAAATATCTTACAAAACAGCTACATGGCCTGTAAAAAGAACAAGACTCCCAATTTAGAGTTTTCCTAATATTCTCCTGACTTCCACTGCTACTGCCCTGCACTGTACTGCAAAACGCTTACGGGTTAGATTAAACCTAAAAATGAGTATTAATGTTAAGTTATATTAAATGTGCATTTATAAAAAATGAATCAAAAGGCAAATCCTTACCAAATTTATATACTGTGTTTATGGAAGTATTACAATTTGGAGTCAGCAATGATTTACCAATTGTATACAACATACATTTGTTGTCAGTTACCCCTCTGCCATAGACCTTGTTCACTATCAGTGCGGGAGAGAGGTGAACTGCATGCAAACTTTCTCCAAAATGTGCTTTCATCATGTGTTTCATTTTAATAGAACAAATCTACAGTGCATGCAGGAGAGTCCAAAGCATGATGGTTGATAGGCACAATGGTTGTGACTGAAGCAAGCTGGCTTTTCAGACTTAACCAACCCTGTCAGTGATCAGCCAAACGGAGAACACTATTTGGGTTAAAGCAATCTAGTGACTTATCCAAGTGTGTGTAGGGTCTGACTTCCAAGCGTCATAAAATAAAATAATTTTTTGGTTAAAGATATTTAATTATTCAAAACATCATTTTGCTGCTCTGGAATCAGTCTGGAGAAGAGCAGTCAGATACATTGTGGAGCCTAAGGCAATGCCCTACATTGACAGGAAGAAGAAACTGAACCTTTTTAGTCTTGAGTCTTGAACAGAGATTACAAAGGGACCTGATGTAAGTATTCAAAATCCTCAAAGGCATCGAGGATTTCTTTAGAATGAATAGTGAAACAAGAACCAGAGGGCACAAATAAAAGTGCATTTTAAAAGAAGCACAGGATGTACTTCTTTAACTAAACGTTTATGAGAGTATGGAACAAACTAATCAATCATTTGTTTAAAGCCTGTACCCTGGTATGTATGAGGTCCCTGGATCAATTGACTACCAGCTACCACATAAGCAAAATGGGACAAAGGTCCTCCTCTCATTTGTAAACTCTCTTATGCTCCATCCATCCATTTTCTAATTGTTTACTCTGCTCTCCCAGTCCAGCTGGGGGATAAAATCTCTCCAACGTGTTCTGGGTCTGCCCTGGTGTCTCTTCCTAGTGGACCATGCTTGGTACACCTCCAGGGAGAGGCACCCAGGTTGCCTTTAGAGGTGCTGACCCTCATTCTGAATGCATCAAACAGCTGCAAACTCTCTGGCGTGTGCCAGAGATCATAGTCAGATAAGACAAAGAGGACAACAACATCCGCAAACAGCAGAGATGCAATCCTCAGGTCCCCCAGCTGGATATACTGAAAGCCTCAGCAGCCCACCTTGAATGGGCTTGACTTAACTCCAAGAATCGAGATACGCTCTGCAAATACAGGGACCAAATGGCATGCAGCTGCACCTCCCATGAGATATCTCAGGGTACACAGTCATAAAGCTTCTCCAAGTCCACAAAACAGGTGTAGACTGGAGTGACAAACATGCCTCCTAAAATATCCATGCAAAGACAAAGTTGGTCTACTGCTACATGACTCTGCATCGTTGACTTGTCTGTGTGGCGGAGTTTCCTTTCCAGCACTCTGGCATTTCTTGGGGAGGCTGAGGACTGTGCCTCTGTAGTTTAAGCACACTCTCTGGTCCCCCTTTTTGAAAATGGGATCCACTAACCCAGTCTGCCAGACCAGAGTTAGTGTCCCTGCCTTCTATGCAACATTGAAGAGACACATTTACCATGACATCCCAATAATGCCCAGGGTTTTCCACATTTCCAGCTGGATCTCATCCACTCTTTTAACCCTACCGCTAAGGATCTGTTTAATTTCTGCAGTGACCTCTCAAGTGAAAACAAAAAAAAAATATTAAGAGGAAGAAATAATTTAAGGACTATAGACCAGGTTAACACTAATATTCTTTTAAAATAAAAAAGCAAAGCAATAGGGAATATTAATGTTATTTAAACAATGAATCTTTATCATGCCTTTGGAAGGACTCTTCCTTCTGCAGGAAAGCACCCACAGTCCCCAGACAGGGGTTATGGGTTTGGGAGCTCTGCATGAAAGGGAAGAGTGCCACCTACTGGTCTATCACCACTACTTGCAGCAGCAAGGATACTGATCAGGCCTAGCCTTGTTTAGATTCTTAGATCTGACAGGAGCAGCATGCAAAGCGGTAATGCTGATGCAGTCAAAATTTGCCATGTTCAGAATATCTCATAACACGCAATGTTAATTTCTTTCCCACAAGAGCATCAGGCAGTTAAGAGCCAACAAATGTTTACCCTTGCATTATTTGTAGTACTGGAATAATAATAATTACAAAGATGAAGGGAGAAAACATGCAGTAAACAAACATTTTAACATTACTCTCAACAGCCACACGTCAGTCTTATTTAACAGTCCTTTAAAATATCTTCACTGTTTTCATCACTGACTGCATTGTGTATACAGAACATCCATGTGAAATAAGTGCAACTGAACTATTTTATTATAACTGCTTTTGTTTTAACATGAAAGCCTCTTTATTTGTCAAGTCAGTAACACATAAGCTCAAATAAATTAGATGATAGTGTCAGTAAAGGTAAAACAGTGTACTAAGCTGAAATCTATTTTTGGAAATCTGTCTTTTTACATTGAAACAATCCATAAATGGTTAAATTCCAGATCTGCTTGACATTGAATTATTACAACACAAACTGAAGTGAGGACACAGTCAAGGTTGCCACTAAAGCATGATTCCTGGATAACGTGGTAAAAATCTTAAAAACTAAAGAGGAATTAAAGAACTGAATAAAGGAGAAAGACCAAGAACAGCAAAAGGTAGTTGTGATATATGTGAACTAAATTATTTTAAAGTATATTTAGTACACATAAAGAAGAAATGTTTCTTTTCAACAATATATGGTATATAGGGCACCCACACAAATGTTCCTTTTCAGTAAATGCTATTTCTGTTTTACAAAAAAGGTACATTCCTATTTTTGTATCTGGGTGACATTTTTACTTGAAGCAACTTACCTGTATACCCTCATGTGTTTGCCCTCATTTATACAGCTGGGTATTTTACTGGAGGAGTTCATGGGAAATATCTTGCTCAAGGATACAACAGCTTAGTCTCGCCTGCAATTTCAACCCACAAATGTTCAATTACAAAACCAGAACTTCACTGTTTCTTCCCCATATCTGTAACATAGACATTAAAAAAATTAATTTAATTCAATAGTATTTAATAGATATGAGAAGAAACTCCCTCAAAAAAAGAGCAGAAACTACTCTTGCTTGATTTATCCAGTTTGCTTACATTACAGAATTATCTTATTCATATCCATATTAAATCCAAGATTTGGTCTTTGTATACATTACAATTTATGTATGTATATAATACACACACATTATATATAACACACACACACATGCTGAATTCAAAATACACAATGTTATAGACTGTAATATGCACACTTGATAAGTACTGTGCAGTCTATTTCTCAATTGAACATTAAATAATAAAAACTATTATGTTGGTGATAATATTTTGGCTTTAGAATATGTATAGCAAGACATTGTGTCAGTTCAATGCTGTGTGAAGCATACTGAAATTGAAGTCATTCGAGAGTAAGGCAAACACTGCCATGAACAAACAATGTGCCCCTCAGCTTTCAGACACTTATATTTCTTAATCATTAAAACTGTGCAAAACAAATCTATAAATAAATAGAACACAACTGTAATATTGATAAGTTGTTATTGTTCCTATTTGGGCAAACCTGTAGACATTAGTGCTGCCTGGGTTCAGTCCTGGTCTTCAGTCTGTCTACATGGAATTTGTATGCTCTCCATATTCTCACAGAGATTTTTGCTTTACACTGTGATTTGCTCCCATCTCTCAAATGGAAAGTATTTGAAGTCTGATTATCTAGTCTAGTGCATACCCCTGGGGTTTATCCCCATGTGGAAGATGACTAGGCAATATATGTTCATAGGTAGACATGTTTTGATATCTTTCTTCCCTGTGACAAATTCTGATTGTGAGTTTATCCAGAGTGTTGCTAATAAAAGTCTGGCATGGCACTTAGGATTGTGCTTCGGATCTGTAGGGTCTTCCATTCCTGGAGTCTGGTGTGGGTATCTTTTGTGCCAAGTTCACATGATCTTCCCAAGCACATGTGGGTTTTCTCCATATGCTCACATTTCCTTTTAAATTTTCAATCTATCCTTTAACTTAGTATAGTAGTATGAGAAAGTTTAGTTCCTGTTGCCACATTTGACAGATGCTTGTAGTTCCATTAAGAGTTTAGTTTCTCATGCAAATGCATGATAAGTTCTGACTTTTTCCTGTGTACCATAACCAGACAAGACATTTTACCCTTTTGCAGTCTTCTGCAGAGTAACTGCTGCGATTTTCTAAGAGCAGTAAACACAAGAATCAGAGCTAGAATTGACTAGAAACAAATCTTATCATCAGCATAAAAAACCTTTGGATGAGACCTACTGAATCTAAAGACTGCTTTGCAGCTGAAAGGCTTCATGAAAGTATCTTAAGAGCATTCAGTGAACAGTATTGAAGCTCTGTCATTTTTTACATAGAAAACTTGAAGCTAAAAAGAGCAACTGCTTTTCTTATATGTAAATTTAATGATTACCTTTTACGTGTTTGGTCTTGGCTTTCTGAGCTGATGAATAAAAAAAGATGATGTACTTAATACTTTAGTATTAATTTGCCTGTGGAGGATTTGACTGGCTGGAGATCAGCAACCTTCACATATGAATGATGAGTCAGGGAGAAAATGCTGCAAGGACAAATATGGGGTGGAGAGACGGTTGCTAGAAAAGACTTGCGCAGTGCCATATGAAGTCAGGAAGCTTATATGTGTAGAGAAGCATATGCATTATTAAAATTAAAACTTCTGTTTAAACACTATTTTAGTTATCCAGTCAAAATCAAACAAAAACAATAACAATGTATTACTTTAAATCTTACTTAAAAAGTATTATTTTAAAAATAATAATGTATTATTTTAAAAGTAGCTTTTCAAAGTGCTTCACAGGAAAAGTTAAAAAGCAGTTAAAAGAAAAGTTAACAAAGATAAGAGTTGATAAAATTAGCAAAAATAAACACAAGAGATTAAAAAAAATACAGTAGAAGTCCAACGAGCATACTCAGACATAGATGGACATAAAGATTTTGAAGTGGACATGAAACCTGAAAGGAGCCTGTGCAAGGGCTCCAGGACAGTAGTAATGTGATCACTTGCGAGCCACCTGTTCACAATTGGCTGTTTACAACCAAATTCTGGACATACCGAAATTTGTTCAGTGCGGATTTAGAACCCCAGTGAGTAGGGCTTTGCAGTGATCAATTCTAGTAAAGATGAATATGTTGACCATCTTTTCTGCTACAGTCGGAGACAACATAGGGTGTAGTCAAGGGATATTTCTGAGATGAAAGAATAATGTTTTCCCAAAATTGTGCTCAAAATTGTTTTGACTGGGTCATACAACAAGCCTGGGTCAAATATCACCCCCAAATAGTTCAATTTATAATGAAAATCACGCACAGTGCTATCCTCATAAAGGGATAACTGCATTGGCTTTGCTTTGTTGATGGGAGGTGCTTAGAACCATTACTACAGTCTTGTTGCACTTTAAATGAAGGACATTTGAATCATCCAGGTTTTTATGTCAGAGATACAATAAAAAAATGCAGAAACATCTACTTGTGTTAGATTTAATATGGATGAAGATTTGAGTATCAGCATAGAAATGATCATTCAGATCATGTGATTTCAATAACAAGTTTGAACTTGTAAATGCTGATGAGTGGAGGTCAAATTATCAAGCCCAGAGAAACATCAGACTTAACAAACTGAGCTTCAGAACTGAAACCCCCAAGAGAGACAATGTGTCAGTGAAAAGTAAGGGTTGTTTAAGAGCAATGTCAGAAACTCTAAACACAGTCTGAAGACAAGTTAGTGAGATGTCATGATTAACAGTATAAAAAAGCTGCGCTGAGGCCTAAAAATACAAGAATTGATAGAAAAGTGAGATCCGTCACCATAAGAAGACTATTTATAACTTTAACAAGGGCAGTTTCTGTGCTGTGTCATTGTCTGAAACCAGATTGGAGGTTTTGAAGAGGTTATCTGCAATGAGGTGGTTAATTGAATTGACAAATGACGATAATGACGAAACAAGCCACCCAATATAAATAGCACCAGGCTCAGTAAATGGCAGTACTGGTTGGAGGTCAGGACTGTTAAATTCTCCAAACTAATCCTCAAAACACCAAAGCAGATTTTGAAAGCTGAGCTAAGAGAAAGTTGGCTCAGCTCCAGTTTTACAGGAATCAAGTTGAATGTGTGTGTCACATGGAATTTATGAGAAGCACATTTGATGCATGTCAGCTGCACATCAATTTTTGAACAAGTACATTTGGATGTACGGTATTTCTGAGGAACACTGATGAAATGAGATGAAGATGAAGATGAAGATGAAATGAGATGAAGGAGAAGCATATATGATACAGTTGACAGAACATGAGTCAGCAAACAGGTGACAGGACTACCAGTAGCGATTAACTTGAGATTTAAACTCTGTGTCACACACGCACTTAGGGACATAGAGCTCTATACTCTCACTGTGAGATTTAATGGTAGTGGGAACGTTAAAAGGAATCACTCTAAGTTTCCGCTCTAGACTTCCCACAGTCTTCTCTTTGGGCCTTGATGGATAAATTGCCAATATTGGTTTATGAGTTTGAAAGAATTTAACCATCTAGAGCCAGAGATGGGGTCTAGCAACTAAACAGGGTTTTCTTGACTTGAAAATGTACATGGCTGATGTGAGCCAAGTTTAACTCAGTTGTTTCTTGTAACTGGGCACAATGTTGAGATAATACCCATGCTGCTATCAGAACATCCTACCAAATTTGCCATATTTTTAAAAAAACTGTTAAATCCTTATGTGTCCCCCACTAGCAATGCCATCGTACTACAAAATTAGATATTTTAATAATTTAATACCTACAAAATTAGATAATGTAGTTTGTAGTGAAATTAGAAGAGTTTCTTGATTTTAATTAGATTTTTGTGGCTCGGTTGACAAAAATCCGGTATTTCATGAGACGCAGCCAGAGGCTTCATTAAAGATAATTCTATTTTTTTGCCTTATAATTGCATAAATCTTGTCTTAGGCAAATTACTGAACTGGAGACTACATTCACTTTTTATACACTGCAACATCTCATATTCTCTGAGGTTAATACTTTGGAAAGTACATTGTTAGAAAATAATTAAATTCATTGCTTAGACATTGTGTTGAATTTCTTGTATGTAGATCTTTAAGTTAATCATTATGTTAATGGTAGTCAACAAAACCATTTTCTAGCGTTAAAACTCCACAGAAGTGAGTGCTTTGCACATATACAGTAGCTGCCATTACATTGGCACAGAGAGTATTAATGCCAAATCCTGTGCAGATACACTCCACATTACTCCAGTTTTCTCTAATTTATACAGTTGAGACATTCAGTCTGAACTGATTCTTTAGTATTTTCTCTTACCTTGTCTTTCTCCTGGAGAGGCAGTTTAAAAAGGACATAACAAAGGTTTGATTTTTTGGGTAAAACAAAGAGTAAAATTGCACTGATGGCTTTCTTTCTGAATTTTGCCTAACCATTTGCCCCATGATAAAAACTCGATTTGGAAAGGGAACCTTTTGGAGGGATGTTAATAATGCCACTATTTCTCAAGTATTAAAAAAAATATCTTGCCTCTCCCAAACCATACTGTACCTCAATGGCTATTTTTTATTATCATGGTGCACGGTTAATAGTATTAAGAGTTTTGGAGTGTAGATAGTCACTCTACCTCTGAATTTGTAATACATTATGAAAGGTGTGGGGAAAGCCTAGCTTGGTGAGACTTTGAATTCTATTAATTTTCTTTTTCCTTTAATCGTGAAATGCTTTTATCACATAGTCCACTCAAAATAAATCTGGTTTCTCCATATGGGTTACAAGATTTAGTTTCTACCGGAGCATCACTCAGACATTATTGGTAATAATTTCATGTATTTCTGCAAGTAATTAATATTGCTGTTCAGTAAAAAGATTTATTAAATCGAACAAAACGTGACTAGCCAGTTCATGTATTTTCCATAATCATAAGCTCCTTACAGGCAATTCTCCTTTCTCTTTTTTTACATTGAAGTAAGAAAAAGATTAGTAATCTGGAAAATATTTTTAATGACCCCGGACTGTTCTCGTTCCAGGACTTGCAATCACAATACAAGTTTACCAACTTCCTTTTGTTACTTAAATCTCCATTCTGCAGTATGTGCCTATGTCATTCCCTTGTGAGCAAAATTGTCTGCACACCCAATGTATAATGTGTTTGACCTCAGGTGCAAAATGAAGGGAACAGATTTCTCTATTTATGAGTTTTTATTGCAGGCTTCATACAATTTACAACAATATAAATACTGCCTGTAAAAATCTTAATCATGGATCTACTTACATATTCTTCAAAGAATGTATTTGACCCCCTTGTATACAGTAAATGAAACTATTTCCTATTCCCCGATTACGTCCTGTCCAAAGAATGCTGTGGGCATCTCTTTGTTTTTGTCCATTGTTCCAAATGGGATATTCCCTATTTGCTCTCACTTAGCAGTCTTAATAAATGATTTATTCCATGCTGAAAAAAGAAGAAAGAAAACACAACGTTTCGTCTGTGGAGCCTTCTTCAGGTGTGAGGGGAAGATGATGTGGGGCTGTCAGCTGTAGAAATTCCTTAGCCTTTTTGATGTTGTTGTTGGAAAGGATAATATGGTAGAAAATGGTAGAAAGCATTAGTTTCCTAGAAAATTGTTTTAGAAGTCTCTGAGTGTTACTCTGGGTGGTATCAGAGTCAAAAGAAAAGGTATTAAATTTCAGGTGAAATCCTTTAGGGATGATATTATGTCGACGACATCTGTAAAGGAATAGAAGGTGGTTAGAAAGCCTGGTCTTGGAACAGATCGCTGTGAAGAGACGGAATGCGGGTTTAGTGAGAGAAGTAGGCAAGTGGCCCAGGGAGGAAGAGAAGGTATGACGAAGAGATCTAGAAAAAGATTTGGAGGAAGGCATTGCTCACACCTGAAGAAGGCTCCAAGGCCGAAACGTGTTTTCTTTCTTCTTTTTTCAGCATGGAATAAACCTATTACTTGTTCTTTTGCAGCCTACACATGCTGACGGAGCTACCCACCTTAATAAATGATGACTCTGATCCGAGTCTCTTGCGGCAGAAAAACTGGATCTGATTGGCTGGTCTAACCACATGCTACAAAGATGCTGGTGGTATGTTCATAACTTTCTCATTCACTGGAGATCGGTGCATGTTTATCACTGCCATTTAATTTACAATGAAAAAAGTTCACAAAAAAATTATTTTATTTTCTGTTGTTCTCTTTCTTTATAGATTAAAGCATGCAAAATTCATAAGAAGTTTACAAACCATAAACTTACCATAATTAATATGGTATGGTAAGTAGAATAAGTCTGTAGTTCAGGGGCAATAACAAAAGCTATTGTTTATAAGAAACTACAGTGCCTAGCAAAAATGTTAACCCCTTCCAGTGGTGTCATATTTTGTTGAATTACAAATGTTAAGTACACTTTTTTCAAAATTAAACCATGAGAGTTCAAACATTTAGGGGCAAAAGAAGTTAAATGTCAGGAAAATATCCAAGAAAAATGTTAATTTTCACTGATCAGTTAGCTCAATGGTTAGTAACAAGTATGGAATGTATGGAAGGAAGGTTTTTGGCTCCAGCATTAAGATATATTAGTATTTTGAATCTATAAATGCTCAATTTTAAAATATAATTAGGCTGACTACATTAAATAAAATATTGCTTAGTACGTCAGAATACACACACATTCTATTTTTGTTGTTTACATACATTAAAAGAATTTAATGATGCATTTATTGTTAAATAGATATGTTTTCCTAAACAGATGCACAGAAAAAAGCACAAAAAATGTGTTTTTTACAAATATGTGTTTTTCCATGTAGCTGTAATATACATTTTGTTATCAGACATGAAACAATATTACATAAGACATTTTTATCCACATTTTTGGCCAGTGTTTAAGGTGTTTCATAGTGTTTTTGGATGACAGGGATAGAAACACATGCCTCACATGCCTCACATTTTACTAAATGCTTGGATATTTCCTGATTCACTATTTAGTTACAGTATTAATTATGTATTTATTTAGTTTTCTTGCTTTGAATTTATGGAATAGATTGCGTGAATAACACATGCTAATTTCTACTTCAAAGAGTCTTGACTGCAGGCTTTTAAGCAACAAAATGTGAAATACCTTTGGCAGGCATTGTATATAATATTCCTTTTACAACTATGTATTTGTAGATTATGTGTTTCTGGATTTAAGGCAGTGATACCACCTTGTAGCCCGATGTTGTCAGAACTCAGAAGGTAAACAAGATCACACCTTGTGCACTTAGATAAGAAACCCCTAAAAGAACTAGGTTGCTGCTGGTGTTATTGAATCAGTAGGTGGCACTCGTCCAACTAAACTATAATTTCCCAAACCAATTCTCTAGTATGGTGACAGGAGACTTTGTGTGGTAGAAGGGGTCAGGTTTCAGATGAGATATTAAAGTAAGGTTCTGGCTAATTGGTTATTAGATTTCCCATAACACTTTTTTAAAGAACAAGGGTGTAATTCTATAGTCCTAACTAAATTTAAATTCTGCGTCTTGCACTCTAGCCTACATCGCTGTATGCCATACTGCATATATAACAGCCGTGACATGCCACCCAACTAAGTGCTTCACTTCAATAGTGGTTGTATTGGGTTGTCTCCTATTTAAAAAGCAGTTTGTGATTCTTTGGGATTAAAAAAAAGTGATACAATTACAAACAAATATTATTAAACTAAAAGATTTTAAAATCATGTGCTTATGATATGTTTAAGGAAATGAAGATATAATTAATAAAGGACTTTTTTAAATGAAATATTAGTCATTTCACCTAAGAGAGCTTTCCAGTCATGAATAGCCACTCCAAATCCAGTCTCTACACTTCCTCTTTCTCAGCCACTTCCTAAATGTTTAATGGGAGCCATACATATTATATTTTGCTAGGCACTGAACATAAGAGTTCCACTGATGAATGCTTTAACTTATTCCCGTGAAATGCAATTCAAAATCAAGCACAAAATCATCAACTGTTTATTTACTTCAAAATAGTTATAATTTCCAGCAGTTACATAGCAGATCTAAATAATCACATTTAACATACAGTAAATAGGCTTTACCCTACTTTTCACTCAGACATACAAACTTATAACCCTCAGTCATGTTAATAACTTGATTATAAGAAGATCTTTATCTTAAGGAGGAAATAAGATTTAGCACTCAATAGATTTTGAGGTCTGATGGATATTCTGCAACGAGAAACATATTGTATATGTCCTATGTATGCAGAGTTATGAAAACTAATCTAAAACAATTGAATCAGCATTTATGTATAGTAAATAGCCTAAGAGATAATATGGTATTATCCAACATTTTAATTATACTCTGTGTATTCTAGAGTTATTTATTTTTTGTACGCGCAAGATCCTCAGACCAATATTTAGTGTTAGGGAATGACTTGGGCATTGCCTGTTGTCCACTGTTAGGCCTTTTTGGAAAAGCACTTAATCTATGTCTTTGTTTAAATGTGAGGGTTACCTGATACTGAAATCTAACAAGAGATCTTGCAGATGTTCTGTTTTGACAAGAAGCTCAAAATAGTACAAAGAAGAAGCCTGTCAGTCAGAGCTTAAGCCAAGTCCTGCTGTGCAAGAAGGGTATTAATTTGGATTGAGAGGCTTACATTTCTTCACAAGTGGACATGGCTTCTAAAGGACTCCTGACTCTGAGTCCCCTGGGTACATTTCATCTTCTCTCCCTACAGAGATAACCTCATAGTGAGCAAATATTTCACTCTGCTTCTAATTGCTAGGGGGTTATGCTATAGTGTTTTAGTAATTGGTCTGTGTTTGGCAGAAAAGACAGGGTATGGCTTTCTCCTAGTATTTCCAATACAGATGGCACCCCACAGCTCTTTCCTGCTGACAGAGCTAAATGCCAGGCATTAAAATTGCAACACTATTGTGTCAAACTGCCTTGTTCATACTGAATTGAGAAATGTACAGAAGAATGTTGCATCACTCAGAAGGGTGATAGATGTACTGTAATGTATTAAATGCTGTTTCTGCTCTTAAAGTAGTGTGAACAAAAACCTACTGCAAATATAATGTAGTACTATTTTTTTCTAAAATGAACTACAGTGCAAATACAAAAAAGTTATTACATTAAAAACATATCTCTGAAATCTAGGCATCCACCGACATCCATGGAGTTTACAAAATCCTGTGCATAATGTGATTGCAGCAATGCTTACACTTTGTGTCTTCTTCAGATTAGAACGGAATTTGTTACATAATATCATTCCATCATCTCCCAATCTTGTGTTACCTACAGAACTTCAACACCTTGTGTTCAAAAACATTTTTAAGAATGTGTATATTATTAGTTGATGTTGATGGAAAAAGTGACCTAGTCAAGTGGTTTTATCATAGTGCTCCTGATTTGCAGCACTCTCCTTATAAAAATAACCCAGCTATTTCCATACATTCTGTCTACCCCATTGGTGTTAATTTACTTTAATGGCAACTGTTAGTTATTTTTAACTGTGAACCTTCACAAAATAAATTTGCTGTTGTTATTTTATGTACTCTCCGGTTGAACAAACCATATACATGACAAAAGCAACTACACCTTTATCCTCCATCCATTTTCTAACTGATCTATGCACTACGGGGTCACAATACATTTTATGAAAATGAGGAGAACTTACAATAATAATGTTACAGTAGGTATGGAAATCACTGTTTACAAACCAGGTATATCTGCAACAGTAATGTCTTACCTAAAGACCTGGGAATGACAATTCATCCTCCAATGAGTTATTGCTCATGGTTTGCCAGGGATTAGAGTTGCTTTTCTAGAGAACAATAATACAGCAACAATTAATCAGATAACGTCCATGGAGTGCTTCTGAGATCCATTGAGAACTATGAAACCATTTTTGAAGATATTTCCAGTGATCTTGTCCTCTAAGTCTCAGCTGCTTGTCAACATCTTATAAGATCATAAGCAGTTAGCACACATGGAAAAAACATATAAGGTGCAAAACTGAGGATCCTTTCTATGGGTTACCTAGGATTTGATTATTTGCATGTCATTACAATGCACATTTAAATATTAGGCTTTGACTCAGTCATTTTTAAAAATCGTGTGTTTTGAATATTTTTTCTAAAGCAGAAGTTAACCCTGAAGATGTAAGCAATTTCTGTTGACAGAGGAGAGCTTACAGTACATATAGAATGCATATTGTACATGCAGACCTTCACACAGTTTTCAAAATATGTTGCTTTTAAGCTTTCAGTCTTGACACTTTGAAATAGCAATTAATATTTGTTATATACTCACATATTTTTCCACACATTAAAAGAAAATATAACAAAAAATAGAATAAATAATTATTATGAAAGAAAAATGGAAAAGTCAGGATTTCATAAGTATCACCCTTCGTTGATGGCAAATATATACATATTAATTTAGGTATACACCTTATTACCCTATGAGCCACACAATTAGTTGAGTGGTGTATGTGTGTGTGCAATAATAGTGGTACAAATGGAAGAGAGATTGCTTACATCATATCTTCAGGGTTAAATTCTGCTTTTAGAAAAAATATTAGAAATATATATTTTTTTAAATGAGTGAGTCAAAGCCTAATATATTATATTATTATATTATATAATATATTCCCATTGGCTTTTATCAATCATGGCCTCCTAATAATCCTGATCTATCAATTGGCTTCATCACTCCATTCTCCTCCCTATTGAAACCCGATGTGTGGTGAGTGTACTGGCGCACTATGTCTGCCGTCACATCATCCACATTACGCACATTGGTGGTGGTGGAGGGGAGTCCCCATTACCTGTAAAGTGCTTTGAGTGGAGTGTCTGGAAAAGCGCTACATATGTGTAAGAAATTAGGAATTATTATTATTAAATGATTAGAGAATAAATACACCTATCTCTGTATTGTCCTTCAGTCAGGTAGTGAATTTCAAAGATTCAACCAAGAAAACCACAGAGATTTTAGAATAACTCAGGGATAGAGTTGTATAAAGGCACAGGTCAGGAGAAAGATATAAAAAAACATTTCAAAGACATTTAAGATCTCTTTAAGCATTATGAAGTGGATCATTAAGAAGTGGAGGGTAAGATATGGATCATGGTAATAAACTGTCATTTTAATTATTGCTTTAGGCATTCTCAAACGTCTGTGTGTAGAATCAGATATTTTTATTTGTGAGGACCACATTTTTTGAAAAAGGTCCTTAGAAAGACAGCAACTCCTGAGAAATAGCTGTAGTCCTTACACTGTAAATTTCTTTTTATCTTTTTATAAACAAAACTGTAAAGACGGCGTTCTTTCTGGACCCTGTGCAGACGACACGATCCAGGGTTGAGTGAGAAAACACGAGGAAAAAAAGGAATGCAGGATACGGGGATGAAAACGGGCGCATGTCCATGGTGTGCTGGGGGCGGGGTGTGGCCAAGACGAACAACCCAGAGAGGAATCAAAAAGGGGAATCCACGACAGAGCAAAATTCCAAAGCCGGGCGGTCCATCTAAGACGAACAGGATAAAAACAGAAACCGGGTCGGGACCGGCATGGGAACAGGAACAGGAACAGGAACAGGAACAAATACAGGAACTTAAAACCTTAACGGGACCAGGCGCTTCCAGGTCCCAGACTCGCCTGGTACGGAAACCAGAGCAGAGCCCGAAACAAAGTGGGCGTCTGGCTTTTAAGGTGGGTTGGAAGGAGGCCGGAACAGGGGGCAGGTGCACAAAATCAAGTCCAAAGTGAAAGAGCTGGAGCGCCCTTAAGGGGGAGGGACTACAATCATGACAGAAACAGCATCTAAAATAAAAACAATATAAATCAATCGCAGATCCTCACAAGCATAAGAATACAAATTTGTGTATATATGTGTGTATGCTGGAGTGCTAGTGGAATTTCAGAGGGCTACAAAATTGCTGGAACCATCAATTATTAAGAATAATCTCTCAAATTCTGATAATCGAGGCATTATTATTCTTTATATATTAACAGGTTTATGGAACTATGGTTCAGTTAAAGATATGTTATGTCCTTCCATGATTTTGGCAAAGTGATTTGCTATTTGCATTTTTAGATTTACATAACTACAGCTTTTTTATTTTATGTTAACTAGGTGTCAGTAATCAGTAAAAATTAGATGGTAATTTAACTTGCTTACTTTTGTTTAAGTGTTAAGATTCTTTATATGCAGTTACTATAAATCTTCATACCAGTTGTTATGGACCACATTTTTTTAAAAAGGTCCTTAGAAAGTGCTTAGAAAGTGTTATGTAAGAAAAATGTTGTTTGTTTAAACAGTCTTCTAATATCAATTTTAGTATTTTCTAAAAAGTAAGTTTTCAGTGAAAGTTTGTATGGTATAATTAATCCAATGCAGTTAAAACACAAATGATGATCACAAGTCAACATACACTGAACAGTGTGATGCAGGTGGTATGGATTAGAGCTTTCACACCACATATAGTGCAAGTGGTGCAGGACAGTTAGCAGAGGTAGACAAGAACATTTTTATTATTGTGCAGAGAATTGTTAGTTGCAATTGACTCCTTACTCTTTGTGAATTGCATTTCATTAAAAGTATCTATGTAACAATGCATTTATTACAGACAATCTGAAGGAACCATAAATGGTAAGATAGAAAAAATGCACTAGATGGCAAGCTTATGACAATATGAAAGAGCTATTGTATATTTAGAGTTCAAGAAGGTTAACGCTGTCTATTAATGTTCCGCTGTCTATGAATATTCCTTCTTTCTGGATGTTGTACGTACAGTAGATATCCAACATACAGTATATGAAAACTGGAATATCTTTCTATTCAAAATAAAGTATATAGTATCTCTTAAGTACTAACTAATATTAAAGCTAAATATTAGCTAGCATTAATAATAAATATTGAATCCAGATTATTCTTTACTTAATGACTAGAGAGAAGAACACTAGACTAGGCAATAAAGCGGGCTCTTTTCAGAACTCCTCATAAGCCTACACACAATATTTCACTTACATGGACAGCAACACTTACTTAATTTAGTCTGCTTTGTTTTTTATTACTTTCATCATTTCTAACTAAAAACGTAATATATTTCAATGCATTTTTAGCAAGCTTCTTTTTATTTTTCCCCATTTAAACTGCAAAGTTAATTAACATAGCATTTCCAAGAACTGAAAATTGATTAAGGTTAAAAAGTCTCATTGTTACAAATGACCTTGGCAAATAACTTGCTGATGTCTGAACCGAAAGTTCGATGACACTATGGAACTAACATTGTAAGCTAAAAAGAGCACATAGTAAAATAAATGTTAAACTAAGGTAAGACAGAGAAACATGTTTAGCAATTGTAGTGGAAATATTTCTCTCTGCATACTATTATGCTCAGGGGAATGTTAGCAATAGAGATTTAATATTAGTCAGTTCTGGCAACAGCTTAAGTACAAGCAATTTATAAATGTTAAATAATAAAACACCCCCTACACACACACAAGTCAAGGAATAATAAGCAAGGTCACTTTGTCTTTTTAATTCTCCATTAACAATTTGGCTCTTGAAAAATAGACAACAGCTTAAAGGACAAGGATTAATTAAACAAAACCAAGATATGAGACAAAAAGCACACAAGCTAATATATGCAAACTGCTATATACAACTGAGTACACGTGAGTTGTATATTGCAGAGCTGAAAACGGTCTTCTATCTTTAACACTTAATCACTCAAATTGACAAACTCTAATATACTGAGTACACAAAAATATTTATCTGAATTAGAAAGACTGTTTTCATAAGATAAATAGACTTCCAGAAGTCCACACTCTGAACTGAAAAATAGAGAAATCTATTGGTCCTTTTATAAAATATATCCAAAATAAACTAGAATGACATGCATTTCCTGTTGGATTTACTAAGAGAAATCGAATATTTTCCACAAATGTGAAAATTACAGTTGCTTTTAATAAATTTAAGCTGAGTCCCACCATTGCCCAATACCTGTACAGCTTTGTTTTTTTAATGAGGAAAGCAAGTGGTGAACATTGTACCTCTTTGTGCTCCTGTCTTTCTGCTTCCCTTTCTCCCTTCTATTTGTCTTCACTTCTTTGTTGTACTTAAAAGGCTTTTTAAATAGAGCATTACAGCAACATTACATGAACATAGCTGATGGGATACAGAAACCTCTAGTCTCAGACGTTTTTAAACATCTGGTGTCTTTACTCCATCTGATGAGATAACCCAGAGCTGTGCAAACACATACTATCCAGCAAATCAGAAAACACTGGTGTGCACCCCACTGATGCCAAAGAAAAGGGGGTGATTAATGATGAGACATAAGATGCGTGCATGTTCCAGGTGGAAAGAGGTGCTCCACTTTTTGAAAGAGTTTTTTGAGTGGGACTAACTTTCAGAAGAGTGAGTTTTTGTGGAAGAGTCTAGGAGAGACACTTCATTTTAAAGCCAGTACGCAGCACTTTATAGAAGAGGGGACAGGAGAAATCTATCAAGGAGCTCAAAGAAGAGCTATGGTTATGCTTTATGCTTGATTATTATTTTCCCTGCACTGTAAATAAAGAGCACTGTTTTAATTACCTTACAGATGCCTGAGTGTTTATGTTTTGCTTACAGCTGCCTCTTTAAAAATCCTGTTATGGCACCTACCCCCGGGTATTCCATATGTTTGATGTCTTCTCATCTACATTTCTTTGTCTTTTGTTTCTTTGTTTCTTTGAGAGAGGTTATGCCTCTTTAGAAATATTTTGTATATTTAAAAATTAAAAGGTTTGTTAAACCTAAATCTAAAATGTTGTTGTTTTGTCAGTCTGTATCCTTAAAAAGCAAACATTAAGTGCAGAAAGATTGTATGATGTCTTCAGTTCTTTGTTCGGATATCATCACAGACCCATTTTAGGAAAATAAACAACTAGGGAAAATAACTGGTTTTATAATTTTACTTAATCCTATGATTTACCTCTTAGTATTTAGAAATCACCATTTGGGTTTAAAACATCACTTACAATTCTATAATAACATCAAGTTATTTTTTTTCACTCTTACAGGGTTTGAAGAGGAAAATCCTTGAAGAAAAGCCTTATGAGCAATTTATGTATGGAAGGCAAGAAAAAACATTTATTATTTTTAATTTAATCTTTATTATTAAAGAGATCTGACTTAATATTATGATAAGATTTCAGATTAATACAAAATATTAAACTACAACAGGGAATAAAACTATAGTTGTTTAAAATTCTGCAGTAGGCTAATAGTATTATTACAGAAATTTGGAGTTTGCATTAATATTTAGCTTTTTAGGTTAATTTACATAGAAAGGCATTGGTGGTGTATTGGTTAGAATTGCTGCCTTGCAGCACTGGTTCCCTGGACTCAATTCCTCTGGTGCTACAGTATCTGTTTGTGGAGTTTTTATGTTCTCCCTGTGTTCATGTGGGATTCCTCCAGGTGCTCTGGATTTCTCTCACAGTTCAAAGACAGTTCAATGCTGGTAGGGTAATTGGTTTTTGAAGAAAAATGGCCCTGATGCGTGTGAGTGTGTATGTGCGTGCCCTGTGATGGACTGGCACCCCATACACAGTGTATCCCAATTCTGCCTTGTGCCCATTGCTTTCTGGGTTAGGTTCCGGCTCTCCACATAATTTTAATACTTTTGTGTTATTGATATGTTGGGCTAAGCTATCTGAGGTGTCCTCAGCCAGAAATTTCTAACCTAGAAAGACTTTACAGCCAAACAAATTCTGTTAATAACAGGCCATGATTAGGGACACCATAAGTCATGACACTATATGAAGATACGAACATCAGCAGCCTATTTTCATGACCATTCTTGCCCTACCTTTTTGACTACATCAGAAACACCAGGTTGCAGCAATCCATTTATTAGCAGTTCAGGTCAGAGAAAGATGCTAAACAGTAATTGTTTTCAAGCCCAGTATTCACCAATGTTCACTGTTGCAAAACAATAAGGTGGTGTGAGCAGGTGAAGATGCCAACAGTAAAGTCCTCTTTAACGATGATTCAAAGTTTTGTGTAGACATCTCTAATGGACATCAAGTGTGTCACAGACATGGAAAAATGTTAATTTTCCTTAAACAAAATCAGTATTAATTGAAATCCTAAAACAAAATTCCCTAAGATCAATAGCTCTGTGTCTTCTATTAAGTAAATTCTCGATTCTTGATTATTCTTAATATATATACACTAATTAATTTGACACTCAATAAGAAATTGTTAGAGAAACTCGTCCGACACTTTTATACAAAGTAGCCTACATATGTAATGAGAAATATTGTACTTTTTTCAACATGTGGAATATATTTCACTTAATGATTCAATGTAATTTAATGATTAAATATTTACTCTAATGATTCAATGGCATTAAACAAAAATGATACATTTCTCAAATTATACATTTATTTCCAAAAAATTAAGAGCCACAATTATTGGCACCCATTTAGTCACTATCTGAAGAAGGCTCCACGGCCGAAACGTTGTGTTCTCTTTCTTCTTTTTTTCAGCATGGAATAAACCTATTACTTGTTCCTTTGCTCACTACTGTAATGCTTTGTGTGCCGTCCCCTTGCAAAGATCAAAGCAGTGAGCCCTTTTCTGTGTTTTATGAGAACGGAGAACAAATTGTAAAGTATTAGTCCACCATATAGAATCTTTGCAGATCCTTGATATACTTCAGTCTGCACTAATGTACTGCCTTCCTAAATTCAATCCATGATTTTGAAAGGGGCTCAAGCCTGGAGATGGACATTGCAAAATGTAGATTTTGTGGTCAATTAACCATTTTTTTGTGCATTTTGATTTATGCATGGGCCCATGATCTTGCTGAAAGATCCACAGCCAAGATAACAGTTCCTGGCAGAGGTAACAAGGTTTTTGGCTAAAATGTCCTGGTGCTTGGCAGAAGTATCAAAATGCAGAAGATAATACCCTGGCGCCCACATATGAGTGTGTCATGTAATGTTATATCAAGAGTAGTCACACCATGTGGACCATAAGGCCTCGAGGTACAAAGCAAATTCCTTTGCTTTTTTCACAGCTTTCTTAGCAAAGTATTCAGTGCTCTATTACTACATTCTGGCAGTCATAAGTACTGTGGGTGATGTGAAATGTGTTTATGTTTGATACTATGGGCTTTTCACACTGTTTTTGAAATAGTGTTAGTACAATGTGTGCCCTGTCACTGTCAATCACTTTCAGAATTTACCGTCTTGTAAAAACATGTTAAATGAGGGTTTTCACTACAGTTACTGCATTAAGGCATCTGCAGGGAAAGGCTTCAAACCATTATGTAAATTTGTCAGAGGTGACAAGGACAGTTTGATGACTTAGAGTTGTTTTTGCCAAGGATTCAACAAAGTCAGTTTGAATGTACATCCAGAGAGTTTCTGGAGAGTTTAATAGCTTATACCTTTGTGTTTTTCTGTTGGAAGTTAATTTGCAAATAGACAACAATTACACTATTATTTTATGTCGTCTATGATGGCAGGCCGCTGATAATACTAAGAATTATTTTCTACTGTTTGAGAAGCAATGAGCTTCAATAACAAAATTGTGAAAAGCGTCAAGAATGCCCTATGCTAGATAAGCTGGAGCCTAGTTTGATATTAACCATAGGAATTTTGGAAGAAACATCCTTCCCAACAGTAGGTTGTGGTGATGGTTTCCATTGTATATATAAGTAAATACTTTTAAGAATTTCTTAATCTGTTCTCTGCATTTCAGATAAAGATTGGTATTTCACTGGAGTAGAACCATTAGAATACTGTGATTTTCTAGAGTTGACCTGTATGAGCATAAACTTTAAGAAAGTAAATCTAGTCAGAATGTAATATCCCCGATATGCTGTTGACAAAGCATGTTTGTCTAGTAGATTATCTGATGATCTGAAATTTATTCTACAGAGAGAGAGGGATAGATATAAATATCAATAGATCTGTCAGTTTCTTTGAAGACTTAGCAGTTCTGCAGGCTGAACAAATTGTGAAGATCTAGTCCCACAAGAGAACCTAGTAAATGAATTAGGAAAGAAAACAGCAAATCCTGAAAAGATGTGCTAGTGTCCATATACAGTAACTGTCATATGCGAAATCGACCTATACTTTTGGATAATCAGATCGAAAACAAAAGATCTGTGTGTGGAAGTGGACACTTGTTTTCCAAAAATAAACAACATTGCTGACAAAATTGTAGTACAGTATGTTTCTAATCAAGATCCAAAGCATCCTGATTCAAAAGTCAAGCCCAGTGTGAAAGCATTTTAGAAGACTATTGTTTTGATAAAAAATAGAGTGAGAGCTATATATGCCTTGTTTGATGTAAGTAAAATATTTCATAGCCCAAAAGGTTGTTAACAGGGCTGGGTGCAGGGATCACTTTGTTTTTCAACATCCTGGAGGCAGCTGATGGCATTGGCAATAGGTATCATTTTGATGTTGCTCTCAAGGAATAACACTGTGGAAGGGGTACCTTTAGAAGATTCCAGTTCAAGAAGGAAAGGCAATGCAGAGTTAGGCTGTATCAAAGCAGTTTGCACTAGATGTGTTTAAAGTGTTTAGGAGCCGCAGTATATTTATCAATCTATACAGAGAAGCTGTAGAAAGATTCAGCTCTTTTTTAACAATTTATAGTGGTTTTCTATACTCCATAAACTCAAGAAAAATGTTGCTTAATAGTCTGTCAAGTCTTGAAAACAGGAAAGCACATTCTTTATGTCCTATCACACGTATGTCTACTGCCCAGAGCAGCTCCTAAAGTGAAAATAGCAATATGAAACTATCATTTCCTTTCACCATTCTTCTTCGGTTGAACTTGAAACCTACTGTACATCTAACTGCAAACCAACAAAAAATATTGTGAATCACATTTATTTTTGTTTTTTACTTCAGAAAGAATAAGAGTAATAACACATACTGTATATACAGGAGAAGACACTAGGTTTAGAAAATCGTCTCAGAACCATGTGTTTGTAAAAAACAGATGAATTTGAAATAGTTCCACAGATACTGTATTGTTGGTCATTGTAAGTAAATGTCTGTCTGTACTGGACTGTATGTACTAGAAAAAATCATCAGGAAATGTCCTGAAATACCTAATTCATATTCATCTTTAAAAAATTCACTTAATTTGGGTCAGAGATATCAAGCATTGAAGAATACAACTGCAGGGTAATAAAATTGGGTTGTAAAGTTGCCCCGTGTGTATGGCTTATTCAATTTTTTTTTCAGTGCTGTCACGAAGCTCCTAATTTCCAATCACATGATTATATTCACTTAATTACTGTTTGCCCCACAATATGGGATCACACTTTGTCCATAGTATCTTTTTGTAGTTTGTCAGTATAGGCTATGCATGATGCAAAATGCACAGTGGTAGATGCACTGGGTGGAATGTGAAGAGCTTTTCCTTTATCTTGCATGTTCATATGGAATCAAACTGTAGTGAGGGCTGCAAATCTTTGTTTTTCAAATAAATCCAGGGTTTCATACCTCAATTCCAAGCCTTTTTAATGTATGGCACATTGTCTGACACAACAGCGGTGATGTGAATGAAGGGAACATTCTATTTTGTCTGCATTTCCTGCTTGGCCTAGCATTGAAATACATCCACTTTACATTTGTGCTGCAGTGCCTCTGAATGTTTACCTAAACTTGCTTTATGTATAGTCCACATATAGTTCAATGATATGATAAATGATGTGGAAAACAATAAACCTTTATATTTAATCAAGGTTTTTTTGTGTATAGTGTAAAATTGTACGTTTTACTGATTTTTACTTTTTACTGTACTATATTACGTAAGATGGATTACATCTTTCAAGAAATGTCCGGAATACTAGGATACTTGGAAAAACCTTTCTACTGTAGGAGATCAACAATCAAAGATGTTAGCAAAATTCATGGCAATGTGGCACACATTACTTTTGTGACTAAATTACAGCCATAATGATTAAGCTTTGGAGCTCTTATTTCTTGACTGTACAATGATATTTAAATGCTGTGTCCCGTGGTACTTTTTATTATGGTACCACAGTACTACCTTGCTGTTAATAAAGACACCTTTGGAAATGCACTAGTGAATCATGGTATTACTTTATGTTTGACTGCAATCCTTCACTCCAATATGGCAGTCGTATGCATTTCTGTAGTACTAAATACTTGCCACCTAAAAAAAACCCATATCCTGTTCATTGTTGTGATTTTCTTGTTGCAGCCAAACACATTTTTCATATAACACCTGGTGACAAAGGAAAGCATTCAAGCATGACATGTCAGATTCCCTGAACTGAATGTGCATCCTGTAGACCTAATTTATTCATTGGAACATGAATTTATTTAAAGAGACACATCAAGTACCAATAAAGTCGTGACAGGAAAGTATTATAATGAGTGCAATAAAGCTATGGGCATAACTCAAACTGGATCTTCCCAACAAGCTGTTACATACTGCTTCAGATGTCACAGGAACATTATCAGATATCTTCTGAGATGTTACAATAGCAATCATAATGTCAGTGAAAGGGTGCATTAAGGATGTTTACATGAAACAATGCTGACTCAAGACAGATGAATCAGGATCACACACACCTCATATTCACCATCAGAGTGCAACTTCAACAGCCAGAACAAACCACTGTGACAGTCTGTGTGAGGAACAGATGTTTTGCAGTTAATAGTGATCATACTACTAAGATACTGACTTTAGAACTTCGAGATATTAAAAACGAAAAGTGTGGGTGAGGAAAGTGTGTACACTCTTTTATGAATGCTTAATCTATTTTTGATTTAATTATTTTGATGTGTATCATATACAGTACAGTACCTCAACAATGCAACTTTGTAATTCCATGCACAGTTTCTTTACAGGGCTACCTTTTAATACCATGGTAGCTTTTTGTAATGGGAGCTACTTCCTTCAGAGCACCACAGAACTTGTTCAACATAGGAAAAATAAGTACCTACCAGGACTATGTTTTGCTATTGAGGAAACCATATATGCACATTAAATTACATTAATTTTTAGAAAGAGTGTATTTCTGAAAGACTAGTTCAGAAATACTTTATTTGTGGGGTTAATTTACAAAGATATCCAGATAAAGATATGAAAGATAAGTTGGTCACTTCAAAAGAACTGGCATATCAAGAGCATTATTTACAGTACATTCTGCTGTCAAGTACAAAGTACAAGCAGGAAAAAAATATACTGTAGGAATAATGGGAATAATATAGGAAAATAATAATAATTGTGAAGACTGTCTCTAGCAATATTTCAATAATGGAAAATATTTGTTGTATTTTGACATTTGTAAATATTCAAATTTTTTTTCTTTGGTCTTTTTATACTTCAAAATATTTTTCTAATACTTTCAATGCTGGGTCTCCAGAACCTAAAAGTTAGGATCATGCTCTTGGGAAACTCACACCATCATTACGTTTCTTGTAAGAAGAGGTATGCATACAAAAAAACAAACCCCATACTCACTGTGAAATATGGTGGTGGATCATTGTGGGGCTGTTTTGCTGCAAGTGGCCCTGGGACCCTTGTTAAAATCAAGAGCATCATGACCTCTACATAGTATTAGCATATTCTGGCCAAAAACCTGATTGCCTCAGCCAGAAAGTTGCAACTTGGTCACAGGTGGATCTTCCAGCATGACAATAACCCTAATTATATAAAAAAAGAAATGGTTGACTGTAAACAAAACAAATGGCCACCTCAGTCTCCAGATTTAAATCCAATTGAAAATATTTTTGGGTATAAAATATAGCTCATTTTCTATGCTGTTTAGTTTATCGAGTTTATTTTGTTCATCTTTATCAAGAGTGCAAATGATTATTGAGCCCACTGTAACTGTTCATTATGACTATGATGCAAAAAGCAGTTCCAATCAGACAGAGTAAAAGGTAATATCTAAAAGCATTTTTTGATTCCAAACATGAAGTGAAAGCAAATAAAACATTAAAGCACAATTTATAATATATTTCTTTTAAAGAAACAGAAACACAATATAAGTTTTCTTCATGAAAATGTGTTAAGAAAACAGGATTTAAAATGTTCATCTAAAATGTATGCAAATTGTGATGTGCGTCATAAACTAAGAAGGGTACAATACATTTTGGCTACATCTCTTAGAGGGGCAGATTGATATACTGTGACTATTGCAGGTAGAAATTAATATACAGATGTGACCAAATTAGAATCTCCATTAAGTATATAAGTGTTTGTTTTTAGTCTCACAGTTGTAGGTTTCTTGTGTAGCACAGCGGATGTTTTTCGACTTCTTCTGAAAATCTGCTGATTGCCATTTGAGGTCATGCTCAGGCCTAGAATCGGGCTCAGTTATCAGCTATCTGACAGCCGCATGGGAATGCAATCATTGCTGGCAGCTGCTCCTCTTCATAGAGGCACTATATTAAATGTTCACGCGGCTGTTCAACATTCTTTGCAGAACCTATTGGAACACTAATGTTCCAACCCCCAAAAAGGCAAAAATGACATGCCTGAATGATTACTGCCCAGTAGCATTAACATCTGTGGTGATGAAATGCCTGGAGAAGCTGGTGTTGTCACACCAACTCCTCCATCACAGAGTCCCTGGACCCCTTGCAGTTCGCCTACCAGAACAACAGATCAGTGGATGGTGCTGTCTTCCTGGCTCTGCATACAGCCTTGGAACACCTGGACACTAAGAACTCGTATGTGAGAATGCTGTTTGTGGACTACAGTTCAGCATTCAATTCCATCATACCCAGTCAACTGGTGACAAAGCTCAGGGGATTAGGTCTGTGCAACTCTGTCTGCAACTGGCTGCTGGACTTTCTTATCGAGAGACCACAGGTGGTGCGAATAGGCAATAAAACATCAACACCACTCACCCTGAGCACTGGAACCCCACAAGGCTGCTGTCTGAGTCCAAGGTTGTACTCCCTATTTACTCATGACTGCACAGCAAGTCACAGCAACAACCGCATCATTAAGTTTGCAGATGACACCACTATAATAGGACTGATCAGTGATGATGACGAGTCCACTTACAGGGATGAAGTCGTACAGCTGCTTAGGTGGTGTCATAGCAATAACCTGGACTTGAACATAAAGAAAATGAAAGAGCTAATAGTGGACTTTCGGAGACACAGGCCATACACTCACAGCCCACTCAGTATTGATGGAACGGAAGTGGAAACAGTCACCAGCTTTAGGTTTTTGGGAATTCACATCTCTAAAGATCTAACCTGGACTGTGAACACTGACTCTATCATGAAGAAGGCTCAGCAGCGCCTTTATTTCTTGAGATGCCTCAAGCGATGGGGGATGCCAATACATGTGTTGGTGAACTTCTACCGCTGCACCATCGAGAGCATCCTCACCAACGGGATCACCGTGTGGTATGGCAACACCTCTTCGCGAGAAAGAAAGGCACTGCAGAGAATGGTCAATATGGCCCAGAATATCATCGGCTGTGGTCTCACCGAGATTAAACAGCTCTATGAGGACCGCTGCTGTGGTAGAATTCTGGCCATCACAGAGGACAGTCACCACCCCGGGCATGAGCTCTTCACCCCACTGCCCTCAGGCAAGAGATATAAGAGCATACGGACACTTACCACTAGATTCTTCAATAGCTTCTATCCACAAGCAGTGAGACTGGCGAACACATTTAGCCATCCCCCTCGGACCACACCTACACCATCACCATCTACCTTTTTATGATTTCTTATCTATTGCACATCTCCAGTCATTGTTTATACGTCTGTATTGTTTACATTCAAACTGTCTACATGTTTACTTGCACATTGTCTATTGTTTGTTTGTATATTGTCTTGATGCACTGTTTGCACTTTGTTTTGTTTTCTACACTTGCTTTACAATCGAGAGACTTTCTGTAAGTAAGAATTCCATTGTACCAGTACCGGTTACATATGGCAATAAAGTTCAAGTTCAAGTTCAAGAACCTCGCTTAAACACTAGAGCTAAGGTGCACATTACTTCCCTTCTCCCTCCTAAGAGGAGAAAAACCTTTTTTTCTCTACGATATGGACAACTGCTTTTCAAGAAGAATAATTATCCCTAAGAGATGCCATCGCTGACCTTCTATCTCCAATTAGAGGTATCAACCGAGTAGGAAATCACTATAGGTCCATATTACCAACATCCGGACAGGAAATGAAATCACATTGTCACGTCCACCAGCAACCGTATTCTTTCCCATAAATGACCTTTAGCTAAGCCGACCACAGCTATGGGTAATTTCAGCAAGCACCAGCGCACTGACCAATTATCAAATCACGACACCACACTAATAACCAAACCCTCCACTTCCCGGGATATTTAAACCCTCATTACCCTCAGGTCTGCACTAGGTATTAGCCTCTATCCTTGGAGCTCCTACCTCGCCGTTTCTATTGAGACATTCTCTTTCGGACTGATACTCAAGTCGTGGAATATTCTACCTTCATCTTTCGACTCCGACTTCAGCCCCGCGATTTGCATACCTAGCCTTCGACCTCTCTGACTGAAGTCCCGGTCTTTGACATTCTACCTTCGTCCCTTGACTCCAACTTCAGCCCAGAGATTTGGAATAGTAGCCAGTGATCTCCTGAGACTCAGAACAATGCACAGGGTCCTTCCTATACCTCGTGGACACAGCATTCATTACACACATCAGGTATGCCACACTTGGTTTTCCTGTGTTACATGTAAAGCTTTTTTTTCACACACAAATGCTTCATTTAACTGTAGAAGTTGAACAAAAACTAAAATAAAAAAAGCATATTTCACTTATCTCATGGTCTTCTCCTCAGGGAGAAAATAGCTCTATAAAAAAAAGACTAACATAGATTACATTCAACAGAAATAATACAATTTTAAAGACTGGACAGCTCTCTCCCACACACTTTCTAAATTTGGCAGAGGTTATTTTCACCCTTATCATCTTAGCATATTTATTTTATTTGTGTGCTGTGTGACTGAATACCAGACCCATTAATGTGTTTAGGTTATCTCAAGGCATGTTTTAGAGCAGTCAGGGTTTTATCCATTTGGGTTTTGATGTGGCTAGTATCAGGACCTGATTTTGATTTTGCTTTGATTGATGCTTCTTATTTTATAATTTTAACCCCCCTGTTTTATTACAGTATGTGAAGTCTATCTAGTTCAGAAATATGTGCAAATGAGTACAAAGAATATTGAAAATCTTTTTATTAACCATTTTTTGCCAATGTTTGAACAATTTTTTTATGATATGGTCCTTAATGTTGTATTGTTACGACCCCAAGTTTCTAGGGGTTAAGGAGTGTAACATTTAGGACGGATTTGGATGCAGGTGGATTTCTAGTGAGGGATTTAGGAAGCGTGACAACAAGTTTGGTGCAAAAGGGATTTATTTTAAAAGTGAATAAGTGACTGGTTCGAATACAGGACACAATTACACACAGGGAAAAGGAACTTAAGCGGTGCCAAAGGAAAGAAAATAATGAACAAAATGGAGCTAGCTAATAAAGTGAGGGGAAGCTGACCTATCTACCAAAACAAAACCCGAAACACTCGGTCTTCGGCATCTTCTAACGCCCTGGCTAACCTTCACTAACTATCCAAAACTATACAAAACAAAAGGCACTCACTAGTGTTTCTAATACAAAGACCAACTACATGTGCACAAATGTACCCGACAACCTTAACCAACCCTTTACACAAAAGTTCGCACAAATACACGAGTGAACTACGAATACAAATAAGGGAAAATTAGGGTAGACCCAAGGAATAGGGTACACAGGTAATAAGGAGCACAGAGATTGATATAACACATTTGGGCAAGGTAGTGGCGAAATGAAGGTTAAACACAAACAAACGAAAGTACAAGGAGACGAACACAAACTAACAAAGCCGAAGCTATATGGAAACACACACAAAGCGAAGCGAAACGAATCTGAGCCGAGCATATCTGAAGTCAAGCGAAAGGCCCCTTCGTTCTGAAAACCTCCCAGTTAAATACTGAAGAAGTTGAGTTCTAATTGGTCGAGAGTTGATTGATGATGATGTCACAACGGCAAAGATGGTGTAGTGATTGACCAATGGGGGGTAGCTGAATACAGGAAGTGGAAAAATAAACAAAACATACGGACACACACTTGGACGTGACATGTAAGAATATATAAAATATTAAAGTTATGTTGTTTTAGGAATAATAGCCTTACCATGAAATGTGTATACAATAAGATAAAAAGACGTTCTTATAAGAAAATCTTTACTACTAGTACATTAGTACAGTACTTACAATGCTTCTTAGTTTACCAATCAGAGAGAAATAACCTAGAAGGTGTTATAGTGTCTATCATACACTGTAAAGGATGCGAGATGTTATCTTATCACTATTAATTGCCATTATTGTTTTTATTAATTTAGTCTTAGCGATCCTCATGGTGGACAGATTGAAGTTATTACATTAATACAGCAAAGGGAGTCTCTTTTCTGGGATAAACACACAAAAGTCTGTGTTTATCAGTTACTTTAGTTTTTTATATTGCTTGAACCTGAAACTTATAAAGTAAACTTTGTATAACTGCCTTAATCAATAAAATATTATGCATCTACAATAATGCAAAAATACACCCACCCCTATGTGAAGAAGCTTACAGAAATCTTAGAGAAAATAACAAATATTAAATATATACAGTATAATAACTGTAAACATCTGAAATTGCACTCCAAAGACAACTATTAAAAAACAACTAAATTAAGAAAATCATAAAAAATGATAGCAATAAAATAGCAAAATTAATGTATGCAGGCCATAATATCATATTTGCAAAGCAGTGTAATTTGCAAATGAAGCATGAACTGTTCATTTAACCCCAGACCCAAGTCAGATCATCTCTTTGCATAACAATTCATCTGGATGTACAGTATCTCAGGATATGATGTGTAAAATGCAAATACCCTACTGTAACTACATGGACCACATGCAATTCTGCCATTCATGCTATTTGTAGTCTACAAGATTCAAGTAGAAGAGTTTACCTAATGTGATGTTGTTATATGTTGACGTTAATCCTAATCAATTAAAACCATATTTTGACCAGCTCTATATCTAAATACAAAACATACATTTATTAATTTTTAGCAAGACATGCAGATCTGTATTTTTTCAAGAATATTTTGATTATTCTTGTTGGCAAGAAGCTTTTGAGTTTGCAACAAAGCTTTTATGTTATAAAGCAAAGATGTGGAAAAAATTGTTATGTGGTCAGATGAGACAAAAGTGCTACTTTCATCTAAATTCAAACCTGTGTCCAAAATTCACCTTTGAACAGGAGACTGACTCAAAGCACAAGGCCAAAGTTACAATGGAGTGAGTTAAAGGCCTGACTTCAATCCTATTGAAGACCTATGGAAAGACTTGAAAAGTGCTATCTGTAGTTGATCCTCAAAAATCTTACCTCAAGATTGAGAGATTTTAAAGAAATTATAAGAATGAGCAGAAATTGTATCAGTGTGCAAAATTAATAGAGCCTCATTTAAAAATACCAGCAGCTGTAATTCCCACCAAAGAAGATTCCATCAAATATTAAGTTCACATCTTGCAATCAAGTCTCTCCTCTTTAGTTTTTGACATTAAGTGTATTAGGTATCCCTACAAGTACTCAGTTTGAGAATTACCTGTTTGAATAAAATATTAACTTTAAAAAATATTGTAATTGCTCATAATGGGAGAGCAAAGGAAGGGTCTGAATACTTTTTGCAAGGCACTGTATCTGTATTAAATCTACTAATTAAGATGGTGCAACATTGTGTATCAGATAAAAAAGATAATCTGTATTTTTTTCATATGCATATTGCACACCAAACTAAAGACAATTTCCTTGTATTCATTCTTATGATAAATAATAGTTAAACTGACCTGAAAATAGACAGAAAGCAGGGCCCCAGAGGTGCAAAAGAATCAATTCTTTTCACCAGTCAACAGGAGAATTGTGATAAACTGCCAGAAATAAAATTAGTATGTTGTTTTTTTGGTATGTTCACTTTGATTTGACTGATACTGCTTTATATGCATAATTTATCAGAAGACATCAATGTGGCAGCAATTGACAATTGGCAGCATCAATCAACAGCAATAAGAAGATTGTTCATAACTTTAACAAGGGCAGTTTCTGTAATGTGTAATTGTCTGAAACTAGATTGGAAGGGCGAAGGGATTATTTGCAATAAGATGGCTGTTTAATTGAATTGTTACAGCACATTCTAATTTTTTTGCAATAAAGAGCAGGTTGGATACAGGGCAAACATTATTCAGGCTGTCTAGAAGTTAGAACTATATTTGTTTTGTTTCTTTAGGCACAAGGTAACTGCAGCCAGTTTAAAAGTCTTTGGTACCAATCCAGTGGTCAAGGACTCATTTATTATTTTGAGGAAGACAGGGCATTGGGGAGAAAAATAGGATTGAAATAAAACAGAAAGAATGGGCTAATACAAAGGTGGTGGATTTCATAGGCAATACCAATTTACTAAGGCATGCAGCATCAAACTGAGAGAAACTAGAAAGGGGAGAACTAAACATAGGCAGGAAGGAGGTGTAATAATAACATGCATGGTAGGGAGAATTTGGTGTTGGAAGTAAAAAACTTTTAGAAAATGTTGCAAGGTTGGGAGGAAGCAGGTAAAGTAGCAGGGCAGTTTGGCTTTATCAATCTATTGATGGCGGAGAATAGGTATCTAGGATTATTATGCTTTTTCTCAATGGTACAGGAGAAGTAGCTGGATCAATCAGACTTTACTGCATCCTTGTATTCAATCAAGTGCTCCTTTTAAGACTGAAGATTTGTGTTCAAGTCGGAAGATGCCATGTACGTTGTTTTTAATATATACAAAAATAAAAAAAGTAATCACAAACCGTCAGTGAGAATAGCCACCATATTGAATTGGTCACTATCGAATATTTCATTTGCTGTATGTGCTATATTTAATATGCTGTACCCTTAGACCATAGATCCGCAAATTATACTTTAGCTTAAGGTTCCCTTATGAGACTTCCAATTGGCTCCCTTCCAGAATTTCCTTAATCACATAAGTATTAATCAGCAGGAAAAATGTGAAAATTAATGGGAATGTTATAGCAAAATTCTGTAATGGAGTGTATAACAAAGTTATGTCCATGTTTATGCAGCTGAGTCATGTTTCATATTGGAATCCCACAATGTACAGTATCTTTCTCTAATTTTCACATTTTTTTAATTCAATGTTTAAAATATTTGATTGAATCCATTACATTAATGTATATAACATTTACAGAATGTAAAAGATTTGTCATTGAGAGTCAACATTTGACAAAGGGAAAACTGGCAAAAGACCTGGTTTTATCAGCCATGAAATCAAAATACAGGGATAATATCATGGAATGATAAACATTAGTTTAGGTTAGTGGCTTCTAATTACCAGTTAGTGTTTATGTCAGCATTTAGTGTGTTTTGTCTGCTTCTGTCATTTAATCAATCTCTCTAAGTTTTTTCTAGTGCAGTTGGTTAACAGATAGTAACCAACTAGGACTTTTACCTAGATGTCCCTTAATTACCACACAGTCAGGTTGTGGGAGTGCTGGACAGGCTTTACCTGGGACCTGGGAGAGGAAACACCAGAACAAAGTAGGAAAGGACCGTGCAGCACTACACCCAGTCAAGTGCAATAAAAAATGGTTTTGGACTCCGATTTCGGACCACCGGACACTGGAGAGGATGCATAGACCAGAGAGGTAGTCAACAGAGAGCAGCAGAAAAAGGCTCAGGAATTGTCTTCCTCCCCCTACCCTGCATAGGAGACATCAGGACCAGTAAGTTTGCATCTTTCTTTACCATGGTGGAAGGAGGAAAGCCAGGTTATAGGAAGGAGCTAGTTTGGGAGAAAAAGGGAGAATTATGCTATTGAATTTCTCTTTCGTGGCATCGGTTTTGAGTTACTGGGTCCATGAGGTTCATTTTTGTGTTTGTGAGCATGTGTGTCCATTGTGGATACCTTTGGTTTTCATGTGTTCTGTATATCGGATTATCTGCAATAGCTACAGTAATCACGAGATGAAATAAATGAAATTAAAAAAGACTATTATGTTGTGTTGGTCAGTGTGTGCACTGGTGGTTTTGGTGGAGACAAAGAACATGTTGTGGAGAGAAGGGTACTAGTACCCTTGAATTTGGTAGGTGGCTTTGTCAACCAATAAGATCCTGCTTATTGTGGTGGTCACTATTTGTCCGTGACAATATGTGTTTTTTCAACTGATTTATAAAACTAGTCACCTAACAATGTAATCAATACCACAGATAACATTCTTCATTAAATTACACTTGACATTATTAACTGAATATCACAGTGGTATCAACTACACTCACCTTTGCATCAGTACTCTGGTCAAATTCTAAAGCTGAAATGAGCCGATGAATGTAAAACTACAGTGTACTTAGTACTTTGCCTTTAACTCACCGGGATGAGGAAATGACAGTGCTAGTCAAGGATTAACACCTGTCATATCCCCTGAAATCAATCCTTGAAACACCAATGAAGATTTCAAACATAGCACTAAGAGCAAGTCTTGATCTTATTTTGATTGAGTACATTTAGTCTATCTTTATTGGTTGCTGTATTACAGCTAATGCATGTGGAGCCTTTAATATGTGATATTGTAAGGGACATTCAGTTGTTACAAACGGGGGATAACGAAAATGGTGAAAATACAGAATTGACCGGGCAGTTAAGTCAATAAGTAAAATAAATATTCATAACCCCCAACTTGTAAGTTATTTCACCAGAATTACCCGAGCAGTTGAGCAGTTGGTATAAATTCAGGCATATTAATTCTTTATTCTCTGGCACAGCTTTGGTAAGAGGAGTATTAATCCAGGCACACTTGGGTAAACAATAATAATAATACACTTTATTTTATATAGCGCCTTTAAAGGTGGCTTCTCAAAGCACTTTACAGAATGAGAACAACAATAAATTAAAAGAATACACAAGATAAAACACAATTACAATATACAGAGGAGACCGTGGATGGTGGTACTAGGAAAAGCAGAGGGGTGAAGAATGGAAAATATTAAAATATTTGAACAAATATTTATTACAATGACAAGACACAAACTACACTACGCACAACAAAACACACAACACACACGTTACTATGTGTACAGTATTTACAAACAATGCATTTTAGAGGCCTAACATTCTGGTCACTCAGAAAACCCCAGACTGCTATATAAGCTGCCTTCTAAATAAATACAATGAAGTTAAATCTCTGTCTCTGCATCCCAGATGCCACAAAATAAATGGGAGCCTATATCCCTATCCTACATGCGACAAAATTCAACCAAGACATTTCTAACTGAGGTATCCTTTACCCCCGAAACCCAAGTTCCCTAAAACACAGAATAGCACGCTCTTCTCTCTCAAGGTTCAAATACTTAGCTCCACTCAGGTTTGGTTTGGATGATCATGAAGTAGTGGCTCTCGTCTGGCGCAAGCTTCAGGTCCCGACTCCTCTGAACTCCTCTCTTTTCTTCTTGTCCCTTGTTTTTTGTTTCTTCCTTCTTTCTTGTCCTTCTCCCTCCTTTGTGCTCTTAATGTGATCTTATATTGTGCGTTTCTGTACTGCTCCTTGACAATCATTAACTCACAACTTGCCTAGGTAAACTTTTTAATTGTTTCTGCTCAAGGGACCCCCCAGACCTCCTCTCTTTGAAAGCTTTGAAGCTAGAAGTGTTTTACTCTGCTAGTGTCACAAACTTTATCTAAAATCCAAGAGACACTTCTCAGTCACAGAAAAAGTAAAATTATGTATGAATGTTGGCCTATATATTGATATACTGATCAAATTAATTGAAATATTCTAATATAGAGTCCCATGCAGTTCATTCTAATTAGAAAAACAACAACAAAAATGCTGAGCCCTTAACACCACACTAAGCACAAGTTCAGCTGGTTTCCATTCTAATTTAAATTGAATAGAAAAAATAATTTGTTTCTATTTGATAATGTACCACAGGTAAAAAATTCCCAAAAGATTCACTTAACAATTGAGTAATTATTTTTGTGTTTGTGTTTTGCATTATTTCTGTATGTCCATGCAATAATTCTGCAGTATTGAAGCACAGGCAGAAACCCATTCCTATAATAATAATAATAATAATAATAATAATAATAATAATAATAATAATATCACTTTATCAACCCTTTACAATTTCTTGTATTAGGAATTGTCTTTTCGCATACCCCAGCTTGCTGTCCATGAGACACACAGACACACAGACAGGGAGAGAAGCTTGGGGTCAGAGCGCAGGGTCTGCCATAGTACAGCGCCCCTGGAGCAGTTGGGGTTAAGGGCCTTGCTCAGGGGCCCAATGGAGTAGGATTCCTCTGCCGGCTGCGGGATTTGAACCAGCAACCTAAAAGTATGTTTATCATTTTAAACACTGTTAAAAACACCTATAGAAATACTGCATTTATAAGAATGGGTTTTATGCACACACTGAGTTTTGATTGAAGATTTTCCATCTACCTCATAGAAGACTTTCACTCTTAGTTCTTATACTACCTGTGTTTGTGTATGTGTATTAAAGTCAGCTCCTACATTTTCATTTTTTATATAGTTTTGCATGCATTAACTTTATATGAAAAAAAATAATACAACACAAGTAAGGAGAAATGTAATATTCCAGACGTATAATTACGTGGTAGAGCACAATAACTTCAGTAGAAATAAAACATAACTGTTTTATGTACATAATTTATGTAACAACTGTATTACTCACATAAAGCAGCGACACAAAAAGACATTTCATATTAGGATATGACTTTTTATTGCACTTGCAAATGTCTCTAAGAAAGCAATTAACTTTTCTTAAATCCTCCTAGGAAAGTTTTATTTTTTATTTGAGGCACTGCACATTTCAAAGCTATTTCAATCCAGTATAGTAAAACTCTTAAATTGTATTTTTCAAAAGACTTGAAAGTTTGACAAGAGAAAATAACTAAAGGTTCAGTATCTAATTTAAGGTGGAGAAGTGGCAATGTTTCGAATTTCAGTGTTATTTTCCTCAACTCACCATAACCTGTCCATGAGCATGAAGCTCTCAGAACACCCCCTCCCCTTTATGAGCGAGGGAGCTGCTGCAAGGGTAAAGGTGGGATGGGGGGGGTATGAAATGAAACACAAGTAAGATAGAAGGGTAGTATTCATATGTGGGTATGTGAACATGGGAGAGATTAGAGTTTGATATTCTCCTAAACTTTCATTTAAAACATTTAAGTGTAACCATTGCCTTTCTCTGTAGTCTAATGTTAATTTACTCTCATAAATGGCTTGAAAGACATTCTTCATGTTTAGATTTTGAATTAAATAGGATTTGGGGATTTTGAATTCTAACACATTGTGACATTTGACGATACAGTACAGTATGACCCAATTTCTGTATCCTACTGAGTGAACACCCTGGGGCAAAGAGCTGATTTTAAAACCAAAAGTTGGGGGAAGATTGGTAATTCAGGTGAGACACAATAATTGACACTTTAATAGAAGCAGATGAATGGCTCTTACACTTGTCACACTAAAGATTCAAAGACAATACTTTGTTTTTAGAAAGCATTGCTTTTCTGTGTTTTTAATATTTGTTCATTTCAAGGGAGAAAACAAACTATTGCTATTTGCTAATAATTTTGTATTTCTGACTGAAAAAGAATTATGTATTGAATTATCTATAATAATAAATATAGACATTTATTAAAGATCAAAAGCTTATTTTAAGACATATTGCATAGAGTCGCAGGGAAAATATCTAAGAAAATATACCCTTCATTCAATTATTGTAATTATTGTATTGTAACAATAATTGGTCTTTACTGACAGATACTTAAGTATCTGTCACTCTCATCACTGTGACCATCACTTAACTAACTAGAATTTAAATAGTAATCTACAGTAAAATTTAACTGTTATGAGAACCACTGATTGTACGGACTGAAAAAATAAAGCTGCAGTTTAATGCTGTTTATTTATCAAGCTTCACTTAAATTCTGAAATATGATCAGGTTACAAATATACAGAAAACATATTCAAAAATAGATGGTCAGCTTACAAAACAAGAAAGATTACAAACGAGAAAATCATTATATCTTGCCTGTTTGGTTTCTAGTATCTTGGGTGTCCAAGAAGAGTATTCTATATTGTAAAGTCAACTGGCTAAGGAGTTAAACTTTAAACCATATAAGATCTCAGCTTTTCCAGTTTTGACAGCAGAAAAAGGAATGGTGGTAGTACTTGTTGAACTTGATAACTCTGAACCTCCAAACATAAGGAGTGAATAAAGAAAAAAGAAAATACCTGTGAAGAAGAAATCGCAGTCAATGAAAAACCTCTAGAAAATATTGAGCAAGGGAGTAATACATTCAGAAAGAAAATTAATAGTTATCTCTCTATAAGCATAAAGTAATAATATGATTAAATAATACAAGTGGTATGAGAATGTAATGTAGCAGACACCTTCTGTACAAAGTGGAACAGGGACTTAAAGTAAACTGAGGTTAAATGTCTCAAAACAGAGAAACCCTAGAATCTCAGAACATATCACCCATATGAGATGGAAATCTTAAGAAGATATTGACCATGATGACATACTGTAGATAAAAGGCAAACCAGTCCAAAAAGTCCTCCAATGTGGTCCATATAGAATATAGAAATAACTAGAATGAATGTCAGTTTTCTCATAAAAGCATAGCGCTTAATGTTAGTTATTATTATATTATCATTAGTTATTATTATTATAAATATAATATTATTAGTTAGTTATTATTATATTATAATTAATGTTAGTTATTATACCAGACAAGATGGCAGTGCACATGGACGCAGCGGCCTCATTAGCTCTCAAACAATGGTGCATTTTGTTCATTATTTTACGTTATATGTCACGTTATTTACTCAAAACACTGAAGCTTACATCTCCTAAGACTGGAAAACATTACTGGACATCAGAAACAACTGCAGGGATTTCTCCTTTAGTTTGCTTGACCTGGATTATATCAGCTCATCCATCCTCTACACCGCAGACCTGGAAGCCACGGAGCAACCTGACCTTGACTGCGGGGAGAGGAGACGGCACAAGCGGTGTGAGCGAAAACAGAAATGCAGTAAGAGAGCCAGGCTGCAAATAGGACTAAAAGAACAGCGGAACAGACCACCTATACCCAGCCTGCTCCTCGCTAACGTATGGTCCCTAGACAACAAACTGGACAAAATAAAACTCAGGATCACTACTCACCAGGAAATAAAAGACTGCTACACTCTTCTGTTTACAGAAATATGGCTTCACTACAACATACCGGACTCTGCCATTCAGCTGGATGATTTTTTAACTCTCCGAACGGACAGAACAGCTGCCTCTGGTAAAAATAAAGGAGGAGCTCTGTGTATTTATGTCAACCAAGCATGGTGCAGAGATGCTACAGAAATCACGATCCACTGCTCACCCGATTTAGAGTTTTTACCAAGGGAATCCACGTCGGTCATTATAACCACTGTATACATACCTCCTAACGCTAATGCTAAGGAAGCAGTCAAAACGCTATCCAAAGCTATTAGTAAACAAGAATCAGCACACCCTGATGGTGTTTTTATTATTGCAGGTGATTTTAATCAGGGAAATCTGAAATCAGTCCTGCCTAGCTACCACCAACACGTTGACTGCCCCACCAGAGGAAACAACACACTAGACCTTGTTTATACTAATGTACTCGGCGCTTACAAAGCAGTACCTCACCCCTCTCTAGGACAATCTGACCACGTCTCCCTGTTCCTACTCCCAGCCTACAGACGACTTCTCAAACTCACCAAGGCTTCAGTTATAACTGTAAAAACATGGACCAAAGAGGAAGAATCAATGTGTGTTCAAAGATGCAGCCTCCCACGGATCCCACACCGATTTTGACATGTATGTATCATCTGTCACCAGCTACATCAGCAAATATGCTGATGATGTGGCGAGCGTTAAAAAGATACACTAACTCCCAAATCAAAAACCTTGGATGAACACTGAGATCCGCTCCCTTCTCAAAGTCCATGATGCAGCCTTCAAATCTGGTAACGAGGAAGAATTGAGAGTAGCAAGGAAAAAATTAAGAGCTGGCATAAAATCTGCCAAGAAACAGTACAAGTCCCAGATAGAACACTACTACAACATCAACGCTAACCCATGACGCATGTGGCAAGACATAAATACAATCACAAGCTACAAGAACAAAACAAGCCCTGTAAGCGCTACTGACCCCTCCCTTCCATACAAGCTTAACACCTTCTACGCACGCTTCGAAGCTCATAACCCTGAACCAACCACCTGGTCCACTGACACCCCTGCCACCCCAGCCCCCACACTATCCAAGATAGATGTGTGGAAATCACTAAGTAGAGTGAACACACAAAAAGCTGCTGGACCTCATGGTATCCCTGGTCTGGTACTCAGAACATGTGCCTGGCAGATAACTGATGTCTGTACTGACATCTTCAACCTGTCCTTGGCCCAGGCCACCGTACCTAGCTGCTTCAAGATGACCACCATTGTGCCAGTACCAAAGGAATCAGCACACAAATGCCTGAATGACTACCGCCCTATTGCACTCACCCCCATCATAATGAAGTGCTTTGAAAAACTACTTATTCCACACATTAAAGCCAGCATTCCAAAAACACTTGATCCTCTCCAGTTTGGCTTTCACACAAACCGCTCCACAGAGGATGTAATCTCCATAGCTTTACACACCACACTAACCCACCTGGATAAAAGGAACACCTATACAAGAATGCTATTCATTAACTTTAGCTCAGCATTCGACACCATCATACCCATAAAACGTTCTACCAAACTCAGGGCTCTAGGTTTAGATACCACTTTTGTAGCTTGATCCTAGACTTCCTCACCAGTAGACCCCAGACTGTCAGGATTGACAACCTCACCTCCAAGATGCTCACCCTTAACATCGTTGCACCTCAAGGCTGTGTGCTCAGCCCACTGCTTTACTCCCTGTTCACCCACGACTGTACTGCCAAGTTCAACACAAACACCATCATCAAGTATGCTGACGATACCACAGTCGTGGGCCTGATCACTGACAACGATGAGACTGCCTACAGGGAGGAGAAAAAACAACTTGCAGACTGGTGCTGAACCAACAACCTATGTCTCAACATCAGCAAAACCAAAGAGCTGATCGTTGACTTCAGGAGACAAGGAAAAGTCCACTCCCCTATCTACGTCGAAGAGTCTTTGGTGGAGATGGTGAATAACTTCAAATTCTCTAAGGACCTCATGTAGCGGAGCTAGTTTGGATACAGTGACGTCATTGCCCTCACTGTGCGTAGCAGGGACATCAGCTTCCTGGGCTGAGGGAGGTCTCCTTTAGCTCATGCGGCTGATTTCCTGTTGCGTTACGCTGGAGACCCGGGTTCGCGCCCCAGGTACTGCGGGACGGAACAGGGTGGCGGAGAGCACGAGACCGCGCGACGGTTACAATCAAATGGACACTCAACACCTCCAGTCTCATCAAGAAGGCACAACAGCGGCTGTACTTCCTGAGAAGGCTGAAGAAAATACACCCGCATCCACAGATCCTCACCAACGTCTACAGATGTACGGTGGAGAGCATACTGACCAGCTGCATCACAGTCTGGTACGGCAACTACACCGCATCCGACCGTAAGGCACTGTAGCGGGTGGTCAAAACTGCCAAACACATCATCGGCAGTGCCTTACCCTCCATCCAGGAAATCTACAAAACCAGAAGTCTGAACAAAGCCACCAAAATTATGTCTGACCCCACTCATAACTTGTTTGTCCCCCTACCATCTGCCAGAAAGTTCCGGACACTCCAGTCGCACACAACTAGACTGCAAAATAGCTTCTTCCCCAGAGCCGTCAAGCTGGTGATGCCCCCACTCCCTCCCATCATACTCTGATTTCTCCTAACTTCTTCCTGTACCCACAATGACTGTACTCCAACACCACTACATACACGACAACTGAATGTAAGCCGAAATTGTACTTAAAACTGTATTAGTTGTAATATTTATTAATCAATTTTTACACTGTTCCCCGAATTACTTTTGCACTGTTTATGTCCTGTTGTATTCTTTTCTCTGCATATTTGCAGTTTTGATTACACTGTTATGTTATTACACTGTTATTGTAATTGTGTTACTGTCTATTGTCTTATCTTCTGTTCTACACACAGTACTACACCTGAGTGACTAATGAGAAACACTTTTCACTATACTATGCACCTGTGTAAGTATAATGACAAATAAAGTTGAATTGAATTGAATTAGTGCCCTTGTTTTCTGCACTTGAGCTAGTTCCCAGTCCATTTTCATGTTTAATGATTTATTCTTAAGAATTAAGCTTTTACTGGAAGTGATACTATTGCTTTAAGTAGTTGTGAATGATTCCAAAATAATGTGCAACTATTCAACAGGAAAAAGTAGCATAGAAATCTTTTCTAAATTAATCCTAATTGTCTTGAACATATATTTTTGCACTGCTCAAGGTACATTTCAGAATATAGTTCTTAAATATATCTAATAAATATAGTTGGGTTACTGATGCTGGAAATCAACCTTAATAGCATAATCAATGCCTATATTCCTGTCATTAACATGCATCACAATACACCACTGAGGAGCTCATACTGTAATTGTGATTCTCTCCATGTGTGTGGGTATGCATTTTCTGCACCCTAACAAAATGAACCAGCACACATTAATATAAAATAAATGGGAAGTGTTAATCTACATTAATGTACACATTAAAATTGACATTCAAAAGTACTATTAAAGCAAGCGTGCTCAGAGGGTGGCAGGGTTTTGTTTGGTGATTACCAACACCTTATTTTACATCAGCATATCCTGGTTGAATAATAAAGTGGGGCATAAGAAAATCAATAATGGATGCCTGATAGCAGTGACATTCTTAAGTCATCTGAATAAGATGAGAAATCTCTGGAGTGGTATTGTAAGATTAACCCCTGAACTCAGCAGGAAGGACTCATGGGAGATCATGACTTGTGGAAAGTCTTCACTCTATTTAATAGTTTACAGTCCTGGCAGGTTTCCAGTCAACAAACAGCAACTCCTAAGATACCTCTTTGTGTTACATTTGTCACCCAGCAAAGCTGATATTCGCTCTGTTAACTTAAGAAAGGCAAATACTCCTCTTTCTCAAACACAGCTGTCAAAAAGTCAGAGGATTTCCTTTAACGATGCTTCAGGGGATCTTTCCCAATCATTTTCTTGTACAATCAACATTAAAGGTAAAAGAAGCTGAAAAACATGTACAAGATGACACTGATATAGTGATATTAGGTTCTATGCTCTTTGTAGCCACCTTCCTCTATTTAGTGTTTGTCTATACCACGAGTTTTAAGAATACCAGAATATGTTTGTCAATGACAAGTTAAAAGAGTATATAGAGAATGATATCAATACATACATTGGATGTATTGGATTTACTTTCCACTGTGGTTAAATATCGATGACCAAAATCCTGCTGAAATGCAGTGAAACAGGGCATCTGTTTAGTTATTGATATTAAGACATCACAGATTTTTTCATTGTGCTCATTTTATACTATTAACTTTGCTTTCAATTATTTCTGTTTAGTGAAATACTCATATTCACTGAATTCAGCCTGAACTGATAAATGCAGAAAAAATAGATGAAAAATAAAATCTGACATACTAGAAAAAATAATCATGATAAGCAGTCTTTTAAAGGAACATTGTGATGGATACACACATGCGACCAAAAAGAGAATTGAACACAAATGTAATAAAGCAAACTTGCCCTTTTTGACCACCACATCCAATTTTATTCAATTGTCTTGGCTTCCTGCCCAGTTAAACATGTAAACACATATAACTCCCTCCATATGTAAGAAAATTGGGTTTTATTAGGACGTTTTCCTTTTTAAGTTAAATATAACATTTTCCTCATACTGTATTGTGTGCACAAATACTTGGTTTACATGAGTAATATATTATATTTCATGACCATGATATTATTTAATTACTGTTTGTTTTATCCATTAAATTCCATGTAGTGATATAGTATAGTGAACCACTGTCTTTTGTGTACAACCCTTTATGTTTCCAATGCAGTTCTCTTTTATGCTTGTGATGTACATTATTTCCATATCTGAAGCATGCAAAATATTATGCTTGCATGGTCTGTGTTCTGCTAAGAATGCAATTTTATATTTATGAACAGATTCTCTGGTTTTCATTTCCACTTCAGTAGGCACTGACAGTTAAAGGGAGTTATCACTCTGTCAAAATATCCAGCATAAGCCTTTAAAAGCCTATTAAGTCATTTCTTGAACTCATGTAGGTTTAAAGGTTATAAGCACTGTCAGAGATACTTGCGTTTGTGGCTTTAGTACACAGGGAGTTGATGTGTCTTGTGTTTCATCCTTCATTTTTGCTATGAGTCAGACCCTTTGAGAACTAAATCTTTCCAGGTCTCCAATCCCATTAAATGAACTGGCACTCAGAACCACTGCAAACTGACACTGGAGCTGCCCGTTTCCTTTTGGTGATGAATATCCTCACTGCACAGTGTGTTTCTAAAGCCACCTCTTCATAAAAATAATGTATATTATTTGGTGAGAACTGATAAAAAAATGAATATTTCCATTTCTGTGTAGAAAACCCAAAGCTGATACTTCATATTTATGCAAATATCAGAAAAAGCTATGCAGTTTATGTTTGAGCCTTTTATGCACAACTGTATGTTTGAAAAAAAAATGTTATGTAAAATGATTATGTACATTTTATGACTTGTATAATATTAAAATAATAAAAATCAGCATAAAGATTGAGTTTCACATTATAAATATGTTTTCTTCTAATCTCGCTGTACAGCAATAATAATAATTTTCTAACCATTTCTTCAGGGCTGCAGGGGAGCCTATCCAAGCAAGCAACGGATGCAAAGCACTTAATAATGTGCTCTTTCACAATATTTAGTTACTATTGAAAGTTAATTATACTGTAGAATATGTATACTAAGTGTAACTCTGTATATTTTGTAAGCCACTGCACAAAATTATGTTGACTTAATATTTGTTGCAGAAGTTGCTTATAATACTTGACATTCAGTAGTAATAATTGCATATACTGTACAGTTTTGTAAATAATGAACTCCAAACATGAGTGCATGAAAATGAGGAGTTTTCGGAAAACAATCTAACTGAAAAGATGCTTTCTGCCGCTTATCTTCAGAAACTTATTTGCTGTCTTTTCTCATCATTGCATACCTGGCTAATGCAATTGCATATTTTTGTACCTTGTACAATGCTGGCTTGAGCTTGTTACCTCTTACTCTGGATTTTAAAATAAAAATTTCTTTAGAGACATTTAATGGTGACCTACTAAATGTTTTGTTACTATAAGTAGCTGAGTAGGTGTAAGATTGTATTTAAATTCAAACTCCAAAATAATTTGCAACAATACATAATATACAAAATTATTGGCAATATCCAATATCAATTTTAACTGGAACAGTAATTTGAAAATAAATGATTTTATTTAAAATAAATTACCCAATTACTTTCCTTCCCTGGATTTTACAAGATTTGAGAAATATCTGTATGTTTAAGTGTGTGGAGATCTGCTTGATCTTAATGAGGTTGCTTTTGTCTTGATCTTGTTAATATAGTGTAATGGCAGCCCAGGAAGATTAGTAAGGGTTAAGTAATTTCCAATATTATACTGAAGTCAGCTTCATAAAACAAGATATATTGTACACTATACCATTGGTTTACAATGAAAATAAGTAATTTTAAGTCAATAAGTCACTTATAATTCCTTACATTTCTATAGCACATTTGATCTGAAGGGATCCCGAAGCACATTACAGATCCAGCCATTCAGAAACCACGGCGAATAATGCAGCAGAATGCGATGTACAGACCCCACACCACACGTTTTAAAAATATTCTGTTGCAGGACTGCACTACTTTGTAATGTGCCTGGTGGTACAGTGAAAGCTTTTCGACTGTCACCAGAAAACACCTGGTTTCTTCTTATTTAAATGACCAGATTAAAACCAGGAATTACTTAGTAACCAGGAGACATAGACATTGCCAGGAAGTCATCCTGTGGGGTTCATGGGAATTGGAATTCCTAGGTTAAAGCTGCATCAGTGACTATTGGCAAGGCATATTGACAGAGAGTGAAAATAAAAGCCCACACCCAGTTTCTCTTCCCTCTACTGTGAGGAGATAATGCGCCAATACAAAACATTCTCTCCAGTGCTACATCAGAATCGTTAAGATGAAATAGGTACTGCACACAACAAATGTATCTTTGTTGTTCTAAATGCTGCATACATGTAAAAACTCAAGTGTGATTTATATTTAAGGGCATCTTTAAATTCCTTTGCCCTTTCCGGGCATCTTGGAGATTGTTGGCCTGGAGGTTAAGATTTGGCATACTGTGATATGTAGAGTTATCAGAAATGTGAATATAGTTTGCAAACTATTTTGTGAGAGAATTGCAATTATATTTGCTACTGTATTAACATTTACAAAAGATATTAAAAAAATGAAATCTTTTAAAAAAGAAGTTATTTACCCTATGGTATCTTACATCTGCATATGAGATCACCGTTTTTGTTTTGATTATACTGAGGCTGTGAAGATTCAGTGCTGTTTAACAGGGGTGCTATTTAACATAGTAGGATAACTTGGCATGATAACTCTAGTAAATTTGTTTACAAAAGTCCGGATTTTCAGTTTCACGAGGCAAGATTAAATCCAGTTCGGAATTAGCTACGTGAAGTTGGTCCTGTGAGTTTTCGGAAAAGGAAGGTAGTGGACAGCATCCCTCACTATGTAGTACCCATAGTGTTTTAATATAACAGTAAATTACTGTTATCTTTATCTTGCAAGAATTTTTGTAATGTTTGTAATTGCTGTTCTTGCAAATATACTTTGCATTGTTATTCAGTTTGTGTCTATGTGTTCATTTGATCTGACTTCTATGTTGCTCCCCACTTTCACGTCGCTGTAACTATAGTGGGGATGTAATAATTTTTGGGGCTGGTCCAGGACCTTTGATCCGTTTTGCGGAGCTGGTAGTTTTTTCCTTGGTGAGCGCATACACTTGGGCTTGTTTTAGTTTTAGTGGTCCTTTGTATTATGCATGCTGTGTAGGGATAATTGGAGGTTTGTCTGTCATCGTATTCAGGTTAGAGGATTTAACTCTGCACCCAACTTTTGCAGCACTTTGAGAAATGTCGTAAAGCAAATATTTTATTGTTAGCACGTTTCTTTAGTCTCTGGGTTTACCTAAGGATATCAGAGACTCATGTTCCCTGAGCTCTTTCAAATCTAGACTCAAAATCTTTTTTAGAAAGGCTTTTATTTAAACAGACCAGACTTCTTGTAACTTCAGTGTGTTTTTGCAAGGCATAGAGATGTGGTGTGTGAAAGTGCTACTACGTACTGTGCATTTACACTTTCATTCTATTGTCTTTGTTAAGATAGGGGTGTGACCTACAGTAGTATTGGTGTGGTATTTGAGAGACTTCTGAACACTTTTACTGATGCATAAAAAATGTTACATAACGCATACTGTGGTGAAAAAGCTTTTTACCACAGAAGCATCTTTCCTCCTGTCAAAAGAATTGCATATGTACAGGTAGTTTATTCATATCTGAGTAAAAAGAGAATTTACAGAAAGAATTTCAAAAATTATAAAGAGGTTGTACCAAATACTCACAAAAGATGTCTAATTGTAAAGGATTTTGAGTTTGTGTTATTCTGCTTAAAATGGTCAGGTTTTTCAAATACATAGATTTTGAATAATAATTCTTGCATTATAAACTCACTTATACCTCAGATAAGCTTTATTCAAGCTTTTATGTAATTGCACATAAACAAAAAACTAAAGTTTCTAAAACTGCAACCAGGTATAATACATATATAACATATAATATAATATATAATACATATATTATATATATACATATATATATAATACATTTATATTTATATCTATAGTTACATCTATATTTATATTCATATGTGTGATATGAGTGTGATACGATTTTCTGTGTACTGTTCTGTTCTAGTTTGTTCTTGTGCGTCCGGACTGTGAGTAACTCTTGTATTGTATTGTATTGTATGTATTGTACTATTATTATATAATTCGTTACACTGTGGCTGTGTTGTGTGTGTTAAGCTGCTGTTGCACTGCAATTTCCCTCACGGGATCAATAAAGTATCTATCTATCTAGGTACTAGATGTTGTTTAAATAAAAGTTGTGAATTGTTTTACCAATCATGATCTTTAATATACCTGTGGTTTGAAAACTTAGTGTTTTGTGTTTCAATGAGAAAGTGTAGGTTGTGAAAACAATGACAGATCACTCTCAACAAAATACAAGTAGTTTGAAATTATTATTTATTATTCATAAAATTATATTGTTAATAATGTTTAATGATATTATACTTTGGTTTGTTTTATTATTAGCTACCACTCCACCACTTTTTTGCTGTTTTCATTTTCAGGGGGTTCCAGGCTTGCCTCATTTTTTCACTTTTGTTTCAGTTATCTTTTTAATACTAATTTGTTACTCTAGAGTTTAATTATAATATATATACGATTGTGTTTTACTCCCGCCATTAACAGTATTCACATATGCTAACTCATTAATGTTCTTTCATGTTTTTAATTTATTATTATTTTAATATTTAACATGTTGTGATATATATATATAAAATAATACAAATGTAAATATAGTGTACATATTATTTACTAGTTGACGTTGGTAGCTGCGTCAGCGTGTGTAGGCTGCAAAGGAACAGGTAACAGGTTTATTCCATGCTGAAAAGAAAAGAAAGGAAACACAATGTTTCGGCCTTGGAACCTTCTTCAGGTGTGAGAAAGACAGGGTAGACAGCAAAGATTAAATAACACACGAGAACAAAAGCTGGAAAAGTGGAGGAGGAGGGAATGGGGAGAGGCAGAGAGGCCACTCAGGAAGTACAAAGTGGAGAGGGGTGGAGAAAGGTATGAAGTCAAAACCTGCATGAGAACAGAGAAGAGTACACGAAAATAAGTCTATCATTGAGAGAAGGGGGAAGGTGTGAACCTAGTTTCAGCATGAGTTCAGTTTCTGTTGTCTTTCTGCTGTGGGAGTTGAGAAACCCTTCTTTGAGAACAGAGACAGAGAGATCAGTGTGATGGCCGTTTGAGGTGAAATGAGAAACTATGGGTTTGGAGAAATCTTTAATTTTCACAGCCCTAACATGTTCTCTGAAGTGATCTCCTTACAGTTTCCCCAACTTAGATCGCTGGGCATTTTTTGCAAGAGATACAGTAAATGAGGTTGCTGGTGATACAGGATGTTGTCTGGGTGATCCAGAATTGACCTGAGGGGCCCTGAATGAGTGTGTTGTTAGATATGTATTTGCAGGTGATGCAGCGAGTTCTGTTGCAGGGAATGTGCATGGTGGGGGATAAATGCCAAGTGCTGTTGAGGGAACTATGAACAAGATGTTTACGTAAATTGGGTGGTCAGCGATAAGAGATGATTGGATGGTAGGAAAAAAGGGTACCGATGGAGGGATTGTCCTGTAAAATGGAGTAGTTGTTAATGATGGTCCTGGGGTTAGAAAGTGTGTTATGGTGGTAGGGAAGCACAAAGGAATGCAGTTGTGAGACTGGGAGTTTCTGATCGAGTTGATGATCTGAGGGCTGTTTTTGGCCCTGGTGAGTGCCCTATTGATAACCTGGGTGGGGTATCCACTGTTTATGAAAAAATAATGCATTTTGAGTGCTTGGGTCTGGAAATCCATGTTGTCACTGCAGAGTTGATGTAGCCTGAGGAACTGTGTAAAAGGGAGAGAGTTTTTGGTGTGAAAAGAGCTGAACACGAGATAGCTGTGTGAATCTGTGGGTTTGTAATAGACCAAGGTAGAGAGTCATGGATTGTTAATAGAATAAATATATGTCTAGAAACGGAAGAGTGGTGGAAGATATATTAACTGTACATTTGAGGGATGGGTGAGAGTTAGTGAATTGATGGAGGAAGTGCTCTAGCTGGTCATTAGAGCATGTAGCAGCACTGATGCAGTCATCGACATATCGCTTGTAGAGGTCAGGGACAAAGTCAGTACGGGAAGCAAAGAAGCATTCTTCTACCCAGCCGACAAAAATATTGGCATAGCTAGGTCCCATCCTGGTGCCCATGGCGATTCCACTAACCTGCTGATAAAAAAGGTTATTTAATGAGTATCACGGAGTGTGAGAACCAATTCTGCATGATGTGTTAGAGTGTGGGTGGGTGGATCAAGCACTGTGCATTTGTCTAGCATGTGCTTGAGGGTTATAAGACCATCATTGTGGGGAATGACGGTGTAGAGAGATGTGATATCCATGGTAAAAATGTAGCATTCTGGACCCTGAAATTGGAAATCATTGAAAAGTTGGAGGGCATGGTTAGTATCCTGGATATATGAAGCAAGCATTTCAACCAGCGGTCTTATAAGGCTGTCGAGAAAAGCAGAGATGAGTATTGTCGGACAATTGTATGCGGAGACAATGGGGCTTCCAGGGGTGTCAGGTTTGTGGATTTTGGGAAGGAGGTAGAATTGGGATACCTGGGGATGTTCGACAATGAGACAGTTCGCCTCCTGGGGGAACTCCTGGTTGCTGATACGAAGAGAGATAGTGGATACCACATCCTTCTGGTAGTCAGTGGTAGGATCCTGTTTACTATTTTATTTTTAGAGAATGAGTCTTATGGTATTACTACCAGTTATATTAATATGTACATCAGAGATCCTAGGGATTGCTCTTACTATTTATAGAAGGCCTTAGAATTGCAGTTGAATTACATACAATATATTATGTATAGATCCATATAGATTATATTTAGATCCATAAATTAATATTGTTAATGATATTCAGAAACTTTATTTTCAGCTATGAAAATTTCTTAAGTTACATGATTCCATATGAATATTCCCTATAAAGTGGAATATACTGGAAAGTACTACAGCTTTTTTTTACAACAATAACGACAGTAAGTATTCATAGAAAAGTTTAAACATTATAGCTTTTTATAAAGTATATAAATTTAATATAATCAGAACGAGCACACCAAAACTTTTCCTGAATAAGTGAGTAAGTCTTTGATGCAGAAAATGTTTATGAAGAAGGTGGCATACTATCGTTTACTTTTTTTAGCCACCACTACCGGCTATATACTGTATAGTATGTATAATATATGTATATTCCAAAATTAATATTGTTTATGATGTTGAGTTGTTATGCTTCTGTTATTTTTGTCAGCTACCACAATTTCCCTTAAGTTACAAAATTACATATTAATATTCCATATTAAATGGATTTAAAGATGATAAATAATAGGGAAACAGATTAAATGAAGCAATCATTTCATTAACTTCTAACATACCACAGTGCCACCTATCAACAGTCTTTGGCCAGTTAATCACATAATGTACCGCTTTGCATTATAGGCACTGTGGTACTAAAAAATGATGTGTATTCTGACTGGCTGTATCTGTATATATAGGAGGGAACCTAATTTAGCCATTAGTGTAGCATCCATTCGAGGGATGTACATCAACATTACTGTATGTGCCAACAGTCCCACTACACAGCAGACAAGTGAGAAATTGTTACACCAATTTAATTAGAGGAATATTTGGGTAATTCTGCTGTAGTAATCAAATTCTGAAATCAGAATCAATACCTCACTTACTAGAGTATAAAGAGATTTGTAATTCACTCAACTCTAGAGTATAGGAATGAGTACCCATACATAAATGATAAATAAGGAAAAGCCATAGAATTATCCCCCAAGCTATGGACCATAGCCAATACACCTGCTATAGTCCTGGTTGTGAGAGAAATACAGACAAAATTCATTTAGAAATATTTTTAATAATCTACTGTAGAAATGTAGTTCTATGCCCTTAGCACCAATCTGAAATGTAATATAGCGGAGACTACTTGAAGTGAATAAGCTTACAGTCTGATGAGACTTAGTGAGCTAAGGACTGCATGCACCAAGAGGTGCCAACAACTTCTGCTTTATTAGGCTTGGCAGCCTTCCTGCCTCATGTTTTCAATGTTTATTGTTCCTGTCTGGAACCTTTTGCTATTATTATTTTCTTAAATATGAACTATGGATGTTAACAAATAAATTATAATAAAGAATGTTAATCACGTTTCCTGGTGTGATACATCAGAGACTCCAGGGATTGGTCTTGCTATTTATAGAAGGCCTTAAATTACAGTTGTATTACTGTACATACAATGTAATGATATAATTTATATTTTTAACAAAATAGAATCTTGTAGTAGTTGACATACAGACTATGAGTAAAAGCATGAGATAGCACACATAATAGCATTATACCAGTAAAAGTACTATTAGTTACATACAGAAGTAGTAGTTGAATGAAGCACATTATGGTTCTGATTTTTATTGGTTATAAAAAATTGAGTCTGTTTTAGAAAAGATATGGTAACACTTTAGGGGGTAAAAAACACATAGTAAAAATGATAATCATACAAATGTAACCCAAGACAATTTATGTAAAGTGCCTTGCAAAGCAAGATTAAGTTGCACAAAATTACCTTAACGAGCCATAATATTAGTTGAGCTGCTTCTGTCTGTTCACAATAGTAGTGGTTCACACTACTATTTATATTTCTATTATTCTATTTCTACTACTATTTCTACTACTGTTTCTGAAAAAAGAAACCTATCTCTGTAAGGTAGTGCATTTCAAGCAAAGATTCACCACAGAGACCAAATAGATTTCAGAAGAACTCAGGGATAAAATTGTATTAGGACACAAATCAGAATAAGGTTATAAAAAACATTTAACCATAAATTGCCATGGATCAAGTTGGATTTGAACTAAGATAAGATCACTTTATTGGCCATATATCATTTCTTGTATTAGGAATTTGTCTTTTTGCATACCACAACATGCTCTCCATAAGACACACAAGCAGGGAGAGAAGCTTGGGGTCAGAGTGCAGGGTCAGGCATCTATATGGCACCCCTGGAGAAGTTGGGGTTAAGGGCCTTGCTCAGGGGCCCAATAGAGTAGGACTCCTCTGCCAGCTGCAGGATATGAACCAGCAACTTTCCAGTCAGAGGCACAGATCCTTAGCCACAGAGCCACAACACCGTGCACAGTTGAATAGTTGGACAAGATGAAAACTGGTTAAAAGATGATGGTGACTGTGAAAGAGTTAGACAATTCAATGGTTCAAGGGCCAATGTTTAAAGGGGACTTTTATGGAACAATAAGAGCAATACACCCAATTAATATTAGATTAAAGTTACTATAGAATATTTCATGTTACAAGATGCTTTTGTTGCACTTGCCCCGCTGTTGCACAGTGGAGTGTGTTGGTGGTGCAGTTGCTGGTGGCCACACCTCCATTCAGCTCTGATTGATCACTGTAGAGAGAGCTTATGCAGAGCACCTGGCATTAGTGAGAACTTTCACAACAGCAGATGCTCTGGGGTATTTAAACCCTGCTCTGTCTCTCCTCAGCGATCCAGCATTGATGTACTGTACACTTCACTCCTGAGCTGCCTTCCAGTGTCCCAGTAGAGCCGTTCCTGGTCCTGGTTTCCAATTCTCTTGGGCTCTGTGCGAGAGTGAGCTCTGTCGGCAAATGTGCTGGTCAGGGCTTCTCCGGGCACCTCAGTGTGGACCGGAGGTCAGAAAACACCTTCAAACCTGGACCGCATAACACGATTCTCCCAGCCCTGTCTATGCCCCCTCTCCCTAGTCTGCCCTGGAGCAAGTAGCCCGCTGCAGGTCCTGGAGCCTGACCACGGAGTTTTCTGGACAGTCTTTCCACCCGAGTCTAGCACCCGAGGTGCAGTGATCAGCTCTAGCTCTTGGTCCATAACATCTATAGCTTTCACCCTTGCTCCCTGGGGTGCGATTTGTAACCAGTGTTGGAACAGTATTACAATAAAACAAAAAATAAAAGAGACAGGTATATACAGTACAAATTAAAATATAAAATGAAATTATGACAGAAATTTTTATAAACATTTAGAAGGATGTTTAGATCCTAATCTCACGCATTGGCACTCGTCTACACATACTGTATGACTTGCACCCGGGCCTTCTTTTTGTGTGATATTTTCCCCCACCAGCTCTTCTACACTGTCACACAACACCGCCTAGTAGGCAAAGTAGTGTAAGCCAATGAAAACTACAGTTACAAAAAATCTGACTCAATAGTAACATATAGATGTTAAAAATAATGGGACCAAGAATAGATACCTGCATGATGAAATATGACCATCTTTGTAGATGGTCTAATATACAGTATTCAGCAAAGTGGCGTGATCATAAGTACCAGAAATAATTATACAGTAATAAAATAAAGCTTGAAACAAGACCATAAGAGATTCAGGGTTGCGTTTCAAAGCAGTTCCTTTAATAACAAAATAGTTAAACATCCATCTTCAGCTCGAGAATTGACTGAATATTGCAAGAGCAAGTCACAGAATTGATGCCTGGAATGCTATAGCTCATACTATAATTTGGAAGAAATATTAAACGGAACCATAAAAACTTTTCTACTTCTAGCTTAGTTCTAGTTTAAATCTTTTCACTCTGCCCTACCTGAATTTCCCAGCATAATTTAATTTCTTTTATCTATTTGGCATACATTAGGATGAAAGTTTCTGTACAAATGCATTATTATTATTATTATTATTATTACTTATATTTGAGTTTATAAGCACTAAAAAGTTATTAATATTGTATACTGTACATATGTGCTCATTCAGTAAAATACCCAATCAACAGAACAAAACTACAAAAGCAAAAGACACATATAAATATACAACAGCCACATTTTGGTATAGTATCATTTATATAATATATTAAATAAAATCTATAATATACTGTATAATAAAATCTATCAAATTGCTCAGGTCTTTTACATTGAAGTTTAAGAACGCAATCAACAGTACTCCTGGTGAAAGGCAGGGAACTGACATATTTTAATGAAGACTTTCAAACTCACAACCCCCAAGAGAAAGTTTTGTTGAGCAGTAAAACCTAGTATCACACATACAAACTTGGACACAGTTGTATACTGTCCCCTCAAACCTTCCAACCTTGACTGGAGCATAGTCTTGATTTGAACCAGCAGCTTTTAAGCTATTGGAACCAAAATGAGAAAAAAAATATTTATAATAATAATAGGCTTCTCATGAAAATCTTTTGTAGGAAAAGTAACAGAGAAGATGTATGTTAAGCTTCATTAATTTAACAATACATTTTATAATTTTGAAGCATTGTACTCTATGTGTCATTTAAAGTCTTCAGGTTTTAAAATTATAGCGGTGCTTTTATAGCAGAAGGGGAAATCATACAGATGCAGCCATTCAAAATGGGTGGGGTATTTCGCGGTATACCCCGGTGGGCGTGTCGCAGTATCACGCAGTATCATGGGGTAAATCGCGTCATTTGACGTCATGCCGGAAAGTATCCGGCATCACCTTGTAAAACCGCCAGGAGGAGCCAATAAAGCTTAACCTCTCATGTACAGCATTTGAGCTTTTAAATGTAAACTGTGTATTACAGCATGTTAATCATCAGTCATTAAAAAGTTGGTATATTTTATGAAAGCAAGATTGCTCAGTTGGACAAAAGTACACAACCTACCTTTATCAGAAATATTTATGCATCAAAGCCTTTACCGAAGATATTACTAATAGTTTTAATAATTAATGACTTTGGACAAGCTGTAAACTCAAAGTATAATTTCTTTAGCACATTTGTACAAGCGCTTGGAATCTGTCCAAGCCCTACTTTGTCAGGCATTTTCTTTTACTGCAACGGATAAAAAACTCCCTTGCTTTTAACGGAGCATTTCATAATTTCTAACTACGAAAATTATTTAAACTGCGACACTTATCATTCAACCAGAGCTCAAAATATCACAAGGATCCTCAAGAACACAGCAAAGACTGTATTAAAAGATACTTGTATCAGATACATGAGAATCCAGGCTTTTTTATCAACGCTTTCTTTTCCGTATACCAGATATTATGGAACCACTTCAGAAGGGTGTCAGCCAGTCAGATTCCAGGAATCGGTACTTTAAAGAATAAATACACACCAGTATTCTATTTCTCCCTAAACATTTTAAGCATCGAAGTCTTTAACTAACATGTGAAATAGCCTGTAAAAAAGTGGTAGTTTTAAGCTTTTCTGCTAATATAATATGGAATCACGTATCTAAAGAAAACATTTATATTGATTTAAATCGCGTTTTGATTTAAATCGCAAACGCGTGTTTAATTATATGTATTTTTTTAATTGTAATCAGACAAATGCAACATAAATTGATACAGTATCTTTGTCTTCTAAGTATCTTAATAAACTTTCAGCATAGCTTTCTCCCCGTTTAGATTTATTTTTCTTGGGATTTTGGGATCAAACGTGGAAGGATTAGATTGTAATCATTTTTATTTTTTAAATACGTTTTAGAAAAGTGTAATCTATACTAAAAAGCTGTACACCACCTGGTATACAGATACATATTGTAATACTTTCGGGTTTGGATAGGACGGACCCAAGAACTCAGACTTGCGGAGTTAAAGCAAGTTAAAGCCTTTATTTTTCTTCTCCGTCAGCACCTGCTAGCCCGGCTCTCCCGCGCCCCCGCCCGCCAACAGCGCGAGCCAACACACCGCCCGCGCGCCCGAGAGAGAGAGAAAAGAGAGAGAGAGTAAGACCCAGGGGTGCAGAAGCAGGGAACTATTTACAAGGAAAACGGATACCTCCCCAGACTGTACGCCCGCTTCACTGTGGGACAGCCGCACTGGTCGGCGGCCTTCCTAAACTCCGCCCTGACCACTTTCACTCCTGTCCTGCTCTTCCCCGCGCACCCCAGCCGGGCGCTCTTCGGCCTCTGCCCGGGGCGAATGTATATTTAGATATTTAAACCCGGCGCAGCACCGAGAGAGCGTCTGCATTTATAACTTAGTTTTTAAAATTAGTCAAGCAATATGAAGCATCTCCTTTTACTTTTAAGTCCCTTAATTATCATTGAGCACAGCTTTCTCACCACTTAGATTACTTTTTGATACCATCCTTAAACAAAGCAGAAACTTCTTGTATTTTCCGATGACATACAAGCGGAAAGATTACAGATTTTAATCGTCTTTAATTTTGTTACGTTATACGTTTTAGGAACGTTTCATCTATACAAACACCACAAAACTATTCTCGATTGTATTTCTGAATGTTATGTTACACCTACAGTAGTTCACTGTTTTAAATACATCTAATTAAGAAAGTTAGGTGTAAGCACTTTAGATCTTTTTTTCTGAACCAGGGAAAATCTGATCATGTTTCTCTATAACAATAATAAAAAAACTTTATTTTACATATCACCTTTAAAAGTGGCATCTCAAAGCAATACAGTAGATGTAAACCACAGATTACAAAGTAAATACCCAGACAAACGCAAACGCGATTTTAATAAAATGCTTTTATTCATTCAGCAGAGAGAGAGCGTAAAACCTGGGCGTAACAGCTGTTCCTTTTTCTGATCCTTTTTCTGATCACTCGCTCTCTGGATACACGTCTCACCTGTCCTGTTCTTTGTTTTCCTAATTTGCTGATTATGCCTGCTGCAATCCACTCCTGCCCTTACACCTAAAGAAGACTATTTTAAATTTCTTTGCGCGGTCCATTGTGCAATTAACCCTTGTATGTGCTGTCCTTAAGGTGATATCACATAAAGGTGATATGTAAAATAATGTTTTTTATTATTGATATAGAGAAACATGATCAGATTTTCCCCGGTTCAGAAAAAAAGATCTAAAGTATACTAGTTTGTCACTAGTTTGTAAGAGTTTATGCTAACACCTGACATTCTTATTTAGATGTACATAAGATATTGAACTATGTGTGACATAACATTCAGAAATACAATCGAGAATAGTCTGTGGTATTTGTATAGATTACACTTTTCTAAAATTTATAAAAAATTAAAAATGATTAAAATGTATAACCTTTCCACATGTAATGTCATTAGGAAGTACAATAAACACATGCTTTGTTTAACGATGGTTTCAAATATAAAACTAACTGGTGAGAAAGCTATGTTAAATGATAATTATTAAATTTTTAAGGCAGGCAAATCAACCGTTTTTTGTGCATAAAAATGTTAATAACTATTGTACCTAAACCCATAAATAACTATCTAAGCCCGTTTTATTCATTGATTTTAAAGTCACGAAATGTCTAATTTAGGCATTGACAATCTATTGTTTATTATGGAGTTTCTTTAAAATAAAAAAGAATCAGTTGCCCATCATGCAGTACAATATTGTTACATTTTTATGTTTTTGAGAGTCTTCAGAATGCTTTGACTGATGAATAAAAATGTAGCATAATGCTAATTCATTTTACAACTGGGATCTGCTTTATTCAAACTAAAGTTTGTAAAACTGCAACCAGGTACTAGATATTGTTTAAATAAAAGCCATGAAAATTTCACAGATCATGATTTTTAAAATTCCTGTGGTTTGAAGGCTCTGTGTCATTTGTTGGTTGAGTTAGTGACATCTGAAGCACCCTGTCTCAAAAATAGGAGTATAATAAGGAAGCGAATGTTATGAAAACAGCGACAAATGACCCTGAAGAAAATACAGTTTGAAATTGTTATTATTAATAAATTAATATTGTTAATAGTGGTCAGATACGTTATGATAGTTTGGTTTCAGTGGTGCTTTTAATATCGCTTTGTTATTCTCGATTATAATTGTAATTTATACTCTTTCATTTTAAGACTTGTTGTAAAGGGTTGTCTTGAATTGCCCAGTTGGGATGCAGTATTTTTTAATTGAATGAAACTGGTTGAACAGTTTTTTTAATTCTACTGTTGACAGTATTCACATTTGCTCATTCATCTTTTCAATTTATTTATTGAAGATGCTGTGATATATAAAAATAAAATGTCAATATATTGTACATAATATTCACTATATATATATTTTAAAAGTGTTTCTGTTGCAAGAAAACACATGCCTTAAATTGGATTCAAACACTGTCCTCCCAAGTGAAAGGCAAGCACTTAATCCACTATACCAAACTGTCATTTGAAGAATGCTGAAACAGGTTGAAATGTTTCCAACATAATCACAAGCAAATGATCAAAGCAAAAAGTCAAAGAAGATGATAATAATAATTAATAATTGCTTACACTTATATAGCACTTTTCTGGACACTCCACTCAAAGCGCTTTACAGGTAATGGGGACTCCCCTCCTCCACCAACACCAATGTGCAGCATCCACCTGGATGATGTGATGGCAGCCATAGTGTGCCAGTACACTCACCACACACCAGCTATTAGTGGGGAGGAGAGCAGACTAATGAAGCCAATTCATAGATAGGGATTATTAGGAGGCCATGATTGGTAAGGGCCAATAGGAAATTTGGCCAGGACGGTGGGGTTACACCCCTACTCTTTTCGAGAAACGCCCTGGGATTTTTAATGACCACAGAGAGTCAGGGCCTCGGTTTTATGTCTCATCCGAAGGACAGCACCTGTTTACAGTATAGTATCACCGTCACTATACTGGGGCATTAGAACCCACATGGACCACAGGGTGAGCAACCCCTGCTGGCCCCACTAACACCTCTTCCAACAGCAACCTTAGTTTTTCCCAGGAGGTCTCCCATCCAGGTACTGACCAGGCTCACACCTGCTTAGCTTGAGTGGGCTGCCAGTTGTGAGTTACAGGGTGATATGGCTGCTGGCCTGATGCAGATGTTTACAAAGAAAGTGGAATACGATAATACTTTGAGCTATATAAATATAATTAAATCCTTAATTTAATTAAATATCATTATTAATTTCTTTAGATATGTGATTCCATATTCTATTCCCTATCAATCGGATTCTAAAAAGTATGTGTTTTTTACTGCAATAACAAGCGCAAGTATTCATAGAAAAGGTTAAAACATTATAACTTTTTATAAAGTATATAAACTTAATATAGTCAGAAGGAGCATGTAAAAACCTTTCCAAAATAATCACAGTAAGTAACTGAGTGAAAGACTTTGATACTTAAAATGTTTATGAAGAAAGTGGAATACTGTCAAAATAAATAAAATGCTGCATTTTTTACTTAAACTACCAATACTAGCCATAAACAGCTTGTATAATATATTTATATTCCTAAATTAATATCGTTTATGACCTTCAGAGATGTTATGCTCCTCTTATTTTTATGCTCAGCTACCAAAATTTCCCTTTAGTTGTAAGATTCAATATTAATATTCCAAATTAAGCGGATTTAAACATGCACAGTAAAGAGAAGCAATAATTTCAGTAACCACCACAAGTGCCACCTGTTGGTCATTTTGGTCAGCCAATCATGTACCTCAGTAGGCTGTAGATGTTTTCCCTCGCTATGGAGTTTTACCGTGCATTTTGAATGCTACATCTGTATGGTTATGTTCGAAGCAGTTGCACAAAAAGCAAGTAAGATACTACTACTTTTATGGTATGATACAATGCAACTTGGTATTTGCAACATCTAAGTAATGAGTAAAATTGTGTAACTCTTTTTCTAATTCCATTCATAACAATTTTTTTTTCCCTAGAATAAAACACTAATTCTAATTTTGACAGTGGGATGCAAAGTAGAGTTTTACTACAACTGTTCAAGATTTTTTCTTTTTCAGATATAAAGAATGCAGGACAATACCAAACACCGTATTTATTTTCCTAACTATAGAAATGTATTCAATTGTACTGCAAAATCCTTTAATTCGCTTGACTTTCCCATTAAAAAAACATTTAAAACACCAAAAGCATATTGCAGTGAATCAGCTATGTTGAGCTTGTTTAAGTGACATTTCAAAGGACATTTGGCACAATACAGTATACAGTATGGATTTATTTAGCCAGTGAAACAAAAGACTCGGTGTTCTCTCAAAAGTTACAGTTGTAACTATATACAAATACAATGGAGTATTCAATTCACAATTGTAATGGAAAAATCAGAAGTGCTTTGTCTGCCAAATTCTCTTGAGGTATACAGGTATGTCTTTGTAGTTGCTTTAAAACTTCTATGAAACCAAATGAAGGACGGTTACTTGTTAAAATGCAATAGGGGAAGTCTTTAAAATAGTACAAGAGTAGCTATGCAGAGAGAATACATTATATTGTACAGTATGTCTCCCCAGCAGTAAGGTTGCTAGCTGCATTAATATTCAATGCCGAGAACTGTTTTCAATGATCTATGAATTCTGCCAATTGTTTGACCAGGGCACCCGTCTGCCATGATACAGAATACAATGTGACAGCAGGTTTAGTACAATGTGGAAAACTGTGCTCCCTTTCTATATCAAGTTGCAAATGAAAACAAAGCTAGATAAGGCTGAGTTTCACTAAGCTCTTTGTGTAATAGTTTGAATCCACAAATGTGTCTGCTCACACAGAATAAGCACATTGCAGTATACAAAACTTATACCAATATTAAATCATTATGCTCATATTTAGGAGATTCCAATGAATAACCCATACTTGCTAAAACACAGGTGTTCACCTTTTCAGAAAATTACTGTTTTGTGGTTCACTGGTAACTGAAAACTGATACCCATTTAAGTGATAGCCTTTTCATACCCTTCTTAAATGCAGTGAGGCTGCTAAGCAAAGATGCTTTCATGTCATTTTATTTTCACATAATATGAATAATCATATTTGATATATTGTATTGAAATATGTATTAAAATTTAACACTAATAGAATATTGTGGTGTAGCATTCTAATGGTGAAGAAGGTACTTTTGTATATTTTATTTATAAATAAATTACACTGTGGAGTTATGGTATGTTTATTAATATTAGGCTATGTTTTGTTTTAATGGGAAGACTCACTTTCCTTTTGAGGAACCTTTGGGTAGATGTTCCTGTAAAGGTAAATGCCAGTTATATACTCATTCATTTGCTTTGTATTACAATTAGACATCTAAGACCAACATAACACTCTTGTATAAATGCATTACTGTCATGGATTCATACTGTACAACCAAAGTATTCAGAAATACAGCAGTGGCTTGTTTTCAGCCTGTAAGAGCAATGATACTGTAGCTTATGATCCATATTGTCCATGGAACATTTTCTCACCATGTATTATCACACTGGTAACAGCAACACAGGTGCTGTTTAACAGCAACAATATTGAAGGGCAGACATGATTTTCCATTTGACGAGAGGTGTAAGACAATATACATTTGTGTTTAGTACACAGCTACTACTGTACATTCACGGCCCTTATAATCCCTTACAGAAAAATAGTTAAGCCTTTTATAAACCATATTGAAAATAGAGCATCCTGATTTCCTTGTTAAATCACCAGTTTCTCTCCAGAACAGCACAGATATAATTTTGTGTCATATGGACATCATCTAAAAGTTTTCAAGTAGCAGATTTTACAGGTTGGTTGCTTTTCAGTTCTTTAACTTTGAAGAATAATGTTTAAATATTCATTAAAATGAAATGTACAATGTCATCTCTATCACATAAAATAAAATAAATAGTCCAATAATCAAAGAAACTATAATATTTATTTCCCTGATTCCCTGTAACAGCCCATTACAATGTTTTACAAATGTGTGTGAAGGGCAAGTGGGGGGTAGAAACTATAAACTTAGCACAGAACACAGTACAATATTAGGATCCCGCAAAGATTTCACTCACTGGTTTTCAAGTCCTATTTATAAATGAAATTAATAAAATTGTTTTTCACTCTTTTTCAGTAAGACACTTAGTTCTAAAAGCAGATTCTAATTATTAGGCTGCAGGCACATAATAATGGCTGCCTCATATCATCTTGGTGGGTGCAATACTTCAATGGTAGATGAAGTGGACCTCTACTTATATATAAAGTACTTTGAAGTACTTTGGAAAGAAGAATGCTTTATAAATGCAATTAATTATCTGTTAGCTGCAATAGAATTATTCATCATGTGATTCTCTATTTGACAATTTTACTCTCCAACAGTGCTCCTTAAATGACCTACCTAAATTAAGAGAAACATGAAAATAACCCATAATTGGTTGCAAAGCTTTAAAGATTTTTTTTGTCATTCCTTGCCAAAGTGAGACGTTTATTTTTATTTTTCTAAGCGAACTTATTGATTGTCAATGACACAACACAGCAGTCACCTCTAAAATCATGCTAACTACAGTACATACAAGGACAAAATATGAAGACATGTTAAAACCTTGTAGATTTTTTTCTCAGCTAAAGTCTGTGGCCACATCCACTTATACATATTCTAGACGGAAGAACACATTTTCACGTGGATGTAAAGATGAATCTTTTCACACATGCCAATTGCATGCCAATTGCAGAAGCTGATGCCCATCCAATAAAAACTGAATGATCAATGAACCTGAGGGAGGGAGAGAAAGCCCTTAACATCAGTATAGCTAGTGAAAGTTAAGACATTCGCATCTCAGCGAGAACCTCATCCTAGGGTATAGAGGGTGTCTGTTTAGGAGGGATTTCACTGTGAGCAGAGAATGGGTCCTACCTCCTTCAGCTTAGGCACTGACTAATGCAGCTGGCTGAGACATACTGTAGAGAGGTAAGTAGTACTAGACTTGGCTGTTGCCATGCCGGTAAACTAAAGTAGGCGGTAGAGTAGTTCCTGCCAATTGGGAACAACTAAGAGAGGGTTTATCCTGCCACTACAAGTCAAGCTAAATAATGTTCCCTCTCTTGTACTCCTTGTGTTAAAGTGATTTATCACACACCTGAAGGGGACAAGTACCTACGGTCAGTTACTGAAGTTATCAGTATCCAGCTCTGCAGTGGACATGCTCTGGACTAGAGGTGAAAACTTCTGGTAGAGCTACTTAGGGACAGGACTGTGAAAAGTAAACCCTACCGCAGGTCACAGAAATGCCACGGTCTCAAAATTCATATTGGTCTGCAGACAGATACCCCATTATGGTGAAGAACAGGGTTTGGCTTAGAGGAAAGCAGTCACTCTGTTACAATGTGTTTGATCCTTACTGCATTAAAAGGTGGGGCTGGATAGCTGGAGTTTTTTCTGATCATTTCATGAAGTGATAATGTGTTGCTGCTCTTGTACATAGGGAAAAATTAATATTACTATAAATGGACATGATTATGGTTTGTTTATAGCTACTTTCATGTTTCTTGTTCACTGACAGAAATAAAAACAATATTTGTTGAGTGATTTCTGTGCTTTTTCTTCAAGTGCAAACATGAAAATTTTAGATTTGGGTTAAATCCATGAAATGCATTACATCGACCTCATGACTGAATGTAGTAATTGAAACAGCAGGAGAAAACTCTCAGCAGAAGCAGCTCTCATCTTGTGAATAATATCTATGGATCCATAGCAACTATATACTGTATATATATATAGTGATACTTCTGGATGCAGGTTGCCATCCAGATGTTTTTCTACTTCAAACATTAGTGTAAAAAAAGAACCTTTCAGTATTCTTTGGCTTTCTTTTTTGACTTCTAAAAGTCTGAATCCCACAGCACAAATTCAAATCTCAAACCAATCACCAGGCTCTGTTTTAGCTAAACTGTTTTATACAGAAGAGCTCAGTGACAATAAAGACAGTTGCACTAAATCAATTTGGTGTGAGCCATCAATTTGCCTCCCCCCAAAACACATAACTCCTGAGCATATATAATTTCAGGCACATAGCTGTAGCCAAGGACTATACTTATCTGGCCTGTATCTAAAGGACTATATTTTGTGAAATTACAAAAGGATTTATATCCATTTTTTTATTTAATGAGTAAAACTTTACTCACAACCTGAATGCTTAAAATGAAGACTTCTAAGGGTAATATAAATTACATACGATGTCTGCAAAAATTAAAGAAAAACTGAAATATGTTGATTGTATAAGTGTATATATGTGAACTCAATATTTCATGGAAGGCTATGAAATATGCCCATTTTTCTTGGTAAATTTGCTTATGGGCAGGAGTTTTCAAATCTTTCCACAGATTCTCAATAGGATTCAAGTCAGGAATATGACAGGAATATGAGGAATATCTCCATGTTTGACTGTATGGATGGCTTTGACTGCGATATGTGCTGTTCTGGGTGTCTGCACCAAATGTAATGCTTAGAATTTAGACCAAAAGGTTTATATTTAGGCACTTCTGATCACAATGCCTTTTGCACCATTTTCTGCACCAAACTCTGTGTGGCGTATGAGATGGAATTTCCACTCTGTCATACAGGTCAGCTTTGTGGAGTGATATTATTGACCAATGCACAAGTTCTCCCAGTGCAATCATGGTCCTCGAAGTGGCATCCTACTCCAGTTTCCTCTGTTCAGAACATAAATACAGTAGTACGACTCTCTAGACAGTAGTGAACTGCATCAAAAGACCAGGTCCTCTGCTGTAGCAGGTTTAAACGCCAACTAGGTTTCAAGGGGTTGATGTTACTTCTGTAACATGCTCTGTTCACTAAACATTGTTAAAAACACAGTGCCTAAATATCGTCTACATATCCTTTTAAAGTAAAACATTTTGTGTCCTAATAGCCTGAAATCAAGGCACATCCCTGAGCTAGTACTTGGTGGAATCAGCTTTTAATTGAATTAAAACAGTCATAGGTCTGTTTGGATGGGTCTATACAAACTTAGCACACTTAGATTTTGCCATGTTTACTCATTCCTCATTACAAAATGGATCAAGCTCAGTCAGTTTCCAAGAGGACTATTGATGGACTGTATAGATTTTCAGTTGGATTGAGGTCAGGGCTCTAGCTACTGTAGGTCACTCAAGGATTTACCATTTTGTTCTTTAGCAGCTCCACTGTTGCTTTGACTGATTAGGTCATTGTCATACTGAAAACTTCCTTCCCAATTTCAGCTTCCTTGCAGAGAGCAGCAAGTTTTTTTCAAGAATCTGTCTGTATTTGTTTGTATTTTCCTATCAGTTTTGACCAATGCCCCAGTTCCTCCTGCAGAGAAACACCCCTGTTTTATATTTCGGCCAAAAACATCTATCCTGGTTTTAATCAGACCACAAAACTTTTTTCCGCTTGGCTTCAGAATCTCCACAGTGTTGTTTTGCATTTTACAAATGAGACTCAGTGTGGGCTTTTTTTAGTTCTTGCCACCTTTCCATACAGTCCATACTTGTTTAAAGCTTGCGGTACAATTGTGGCATGCACACACTGGCTATGCCTGCAAGTCCTTCAATGTTGCCATTGGATTATTGGTTGCCTCTCTGATAAGTCTACTCCTGATCTAGACAGGGTCTTAGTGGTGCCATGTGCTTTCGACTTCATAATGATTGTCTTGATTCTATTACAAGGATTTTTAAGGCCTTTATGAAAACCTTTTCTATCCATCTCCTATTATAGGAAACTTTTTCTATCCATCTCCTATTATTCACTTTGATATGCACTACCCAGTAGAGGAGGCCAACAGGTACAACTGATTTTATTCTGAAATCATCCGAATTACTACAGTTGAATACTGGTGACATGTTGTGTGTTTTAGAAGGCAATTGGTTACACTGGAAATAATTTACAATTCCTATTGCTTTGGGGTATGTACCAATTTTTCTAGGTTTCTCGTTTTAAATTTTTAATTACTTTTTAGAATGTTTGAGCATTTTGTTTACTTGGAGGTTCTGTGTTACAGTGTATAAATAAAAGAAAATAAATTCTGATATAATGTATTTTGATCACAAGCCGTTACTTTGGAAAGGGTGTGTAGACTTTCTCCAGGCACTGTATGTAGTTATAATACTTAAAAAATCAACTTATGATTGATGAGAGTTGTTCAAAACATTTTTGTTACACATGTATATGGGATAATAGTTTCTAGAGTTTATTTTTGAAAGTCATCAGCCTTTATCTAAATAGGCTATTTATTTCTCAAGATAACAGTTCCTTCACAACAGCACTCTTCTGACTTCATTTTTAATCACACAAGTAGGCTATAAAGAACTCTTCTCCTATGACTGTGATTCTCTAAGCAGGAGAGCACAGTTGGAAGAGATACTAGGATAAAGTTGGTATTAGCTGGCTAGAGACTGCTTGACTTTTGGCCTGTTTTTTTTTTACTTCTGTGACCTGTTAGGTGTCTATGGACATGCAGAGAATTGAGAGAGAGAGAGATGCTGCTCCAATAGTCTGCACTAACTCTTCTGTAAGACACTTTGAAGCTTGCAGCAGATGAAGCTTACAGATCTAGATGAATGGATCTGACAGGCAGACATATGAGCAGAGTATGTCTCCAGTTTCTCATTCTCCTGGTGCAGTAACCATAAAGCTGTCATTAACAATTGCCAAGGACAAACTGGATACGTAAAAAATAAAAAAAAAATCTTTCTTTTTTAAGAAACATCATTGTCTCACTGTTCTATCCAATAATAGTAAATTATCTGGTAAACTTTCATGCAGTAGGTGAACATCGACATCCATTACAGTTGTTTGTTAATGGTTTTATACAAGAGGACACAGAAGTAAGCGTAGTATTGATCAGTACTTGCAGTTTTGCTTAGTTTGTAATTGATTCTCAGAAATATCTTTCAGAACCATAGGAAATTCTGGCCATAATCAAGCAAACTGAGTTTTTGGAGCACAAACATGAGAAAAACAAAAAATAGAAATGCCTACTGTTTTGCAAGTGTAAGGATATTACTTTGAGAATCAAATATTATCATTTTCTCCACAACAGAGCTTACGTCTGCAGCTGAAGACCATCCAGACCTGGGGTCATCTGCAATCGATGCTGTGCCATGTTTCCAATCACATCAGTGTGGGATAATGGCCAACGGCTACTCTTAGTACAGCACACAAGGGTCCATGGATTAATTTTGCTGTGTATACTTCCTATACAAAAATTTGATGACCATACATTGTACAGGCTTTGAAACATCCCTTATTCACTGACCCTGGTAAAAACAGGACAGCATTAGTCACCCATGGTTGGTGATAGGAACATGAAATAGGGCTTTCAGCTTCATAATAGTCCTTTTCAATTTATGTGAGCTGCTCCACATATGGCAATATTTCTAAGAAAAAGAAAAAAACAACACTATTTCCATAACACTCTAAGATAATTCTCTTAGATGAAAGATACAAACCATTGTATCCTTGAAAATGCCTATTTTTGACTTTACATCCTGAGTAAAAAAATTACTAATCTTTGGCAAAGTAATATTTTAAAATTTGTTCTGAAATTTAAAATGAAAAATTAAAAATTAAAAAATTTAAATGAAAAAAATGAAATAATATAATACAATAGTTACATTCTTTAACAAAGGTAAAGTTTAATATTATTTAGTAACTTTAAGTATTCACAACATTCTGTATGTGAAATAAGTTGATTAAATACAATTTTCATAAAAATATATGAACAAAAGAATGTTTTCAAGTAAGAGGAGACCATCCAGTTCATGTAACTTGTTTGGTTACTGGTAACTTAAGGAGAAGTGAAATGTATTTTTTTATTGTCATCCAGTCAAGAAGACATACTGTACATAATCTATATGATTACTAATTCAGTTATAAATTAGTAAAACTGAAAGGTAACTTAAACAAGAATTTCAGAACATCAAAGCTCTATTAGATGTCATAGTAACATATAGCAGCTAATTGTGTTGAAGCAAATGATAAAATCTCCTCTCTTCTATAAAAATCTCCTCTATGAAAAGAATATTATGAAGAATATAAAAGAATATTATATTCGAAAAAGAATATTATATGATTTCAAGGAGAGCAACTTTCTTCTTAAGGAGAGAGACATTGACACCATATTGATTGAACAGAATTAAATGTTTAACTTTTTATATAAATCAGAGTTGATTAATAAAGAAACTATTTGAAATTTTCTAAAAAGGTAAATTTAATTGATTATTTTTCTAATTTGGTTATGTTTAGATGCATAATTATGTAGGTTTTTAATAGCTGAACCTTAATTGTTAGCTATTATAACCATATATAATATATATATAAAATATTTCTTCTTCCATCTTAAAGAAAAGTAGATCTTCCTTTTACATGAAACAATGGTTGGGAAACTTTCATATGTATATGATCTTTCTATAGTCAAAAATGTTTGACCTGATGAAGGCTTGTTTGCCAAAACATTTATTATTGTTAAATAAATTATAATATGGAGTATAAGGGTGTGTCAAGCTGATTCCACTATTCATATAATTTTTTTTCTTTTTTTTTCTGGACAGTACCTTCATGAATTCTGGATGGACGATGTTTATTTTTTAACAAAACAATGTGTATGATTTTGATTAGCATCTATCAGTTCATAATGTGACCTTTAATGTTAAGTGCATACTGTATGCAGAGGTAATAGGAAATATTAATCTAGCAGTGTGGGAAGTCTTTTACCATAATGCAAAAGGCACAGAAGCAATAGAGCATGACGTATTTCCATTGTCTAGCAGAGGATGTAAAATTTCACTTTGTCTCAGAAGTGTCTCGCAGTGCTGCCACAATCATGGTGCTTTCAGGAAGAGCAACTGTGGATCTTATAATGAGTCAGGTCTCATTCTTCATGCAAGAAAGTATTCGAACCAGACACACAGATTTCATCTGTTTTTAATTATAGTGAATTTGCCTACTCAATATTTTTTTTATTTTCTGTATCACGGATATGCATTGTAAGCTAGTGGTAGGGATATTTTCTATTCCAATTCTTTTATTGTTTCCAATGAGTCTGTGCACTGACTTGCAATTTCATCACTAGATACTGCTCCTGGCAATGAATATTTATTGGAAACTACTTTTTATGTTTTTCCTTTTTTTTCAAATCTCATGTATATCAGATAGTAATAATATCATAATTGTATTCACATACAATATAAAGAACCACACAGCTTAATTTATTATTAATTGAATGAAAGCCTTGCATTAATATTTCCTTTTTTATACTTTAACAAAGAAGGCTGGATAATAAAGTCCCCTCTAGGAAGGTAGCACTGAGCACTGTCAAAAAACTACTTTAATCTTCCATGCTCAATTTGGTATTGGAAAAAAGCAGTCATTAACTTACAAATATTATACAACCTAATGTACATAAGTCATAACAAACTTAATATTTACAGACAACTATTTTAAAAAGTTGGTGGATCTGAAAGTCCATCAGCATACATTCAATCTTCTCTACTAGATCCCTAACACTGACAGCTCCAATGTACCCAGAAGTGGACATTCATCTTCATTAGGGCAAAAAGGACTGTTTTCATAAACTAAATAACCTTTGATAGATACGCCTGCCCTCTAAATTGATTATCAAAAATGACACAACCTTTGGGCCTTACAAAATGTCTCCAAACATACAATGCAAGAGTTTCAAACTTTGCCTGGTAGATTTACAAAAGGAATCTAAAATAACACAAATATGAAAGTGCAGCTCCTCTCATTTGTTCTGTAGACATCCCTTCAATGTTTAATACCTCATGGGTTTAAGTTTATTAAGTTCCACAAGCCTACAAGTGTGTACCCTCATATACCAGAGCATATACCAAACATGCATACATGTTTATGTACTAAACATATCGACACCCATATATCTATTAATTATTATATACCTGTACATAAATACACGTGCCCAAATAACATTTGAATTTCAATTGCACCCATGAAATGTAACATACCATCTCTCTCCCTTGTCTTCCTATTCTCCTTTATCTACTGCTTCATGTTTGAAAAAGGGTTTTAGCATTCAAATGACTCCCCCAGAAATAGTATTTGAAATCTTTTACAGAATATGATTTATCAGTGGTTTCCACAAATTACCAGATATACTTTCTTTTCCACAGAGAACTGCTGACAATCACCCCAGGGCAAGAATCTTAAATATTTCTTTATACCAGTAGGTGGTACTACTTATACTATTTACTATTTATATACTATGTACTATTTTTAAACCAATTCAACATTGTACATTTTCCTGTTAAGCACAAACATTTCTATAAAAGATGATGTCTGGACTTGTTCAGCTCTGATGATACTCTGTACATATTAAGTACAAACAGAAAATTATCAAAAATTTAAATTACCAGCCAAATATGATTTTCAGCTCTTTAAGAATATTCCCTTGTCTATAAGAGTCTTACCTGATGTTCTGGCCAAATTTCCCCTTGGCCTTTACCAATCATGGTCTCTTAATAATCCCCATCTATAAACTATCTGGATCACTCTGTTCACCACCCACTGATAGCTGGTGTGTGGTGAGCATACTGGTGCACTTTTGCTGCTTTACATTATTCAGGTGGTTTCTACACATTGGTGGTGAAATGCAGCCCCCATTACCAGTAAAGTGCTTTGAGTGGAGTGAACAGAAAAGCACTATATAAGAGTCAGGAATGATATATATATATATCTTTGAGCAAGACCAAAAACAATTAATATACAGTATAAACCAATGTCTATTTTATATTTAGGGCAAACAGAGGAAAGCTGAAGTCCATATTTAACCAATTGTACTGGTGTATAAAGTAATCTATGAAAATTTTTAAATTGCATTTCTTCTACTCCAAAAAAACTATAAAAAACAGTATTAACAGAATTGATTACTTTACTCCAGTGACTGAACTTTGGTTTCCCCATCCTTCTCCCAAAATCCCTATTTATTTCTTTTTAACAATATCTATATTCAAAGATGATAAAATCAAGAAAGAAATCCTAATTTTTACATTTTAAAAGAAACTCCTCTTTTACAGCCATATGAACAATGTTTATCAAACCAGAACATTTTGAAAGTATAAAACTACACATTTGTTAATAAAAAAGATTTGATAGAATTCCAAACTTAATCTGAGTCTGTTGAAAAGACACAACCACATTTTCATTAATCAAACCATCTATAATCTTCACTCCTCTGTGGTACCAACCATTAAAAATACTGTTTTCTAAACCAGGAATAAAGTCAGCATTTCTTGTTATGGGAGTGAGAAGAGAAGGTTTTTTACTACAGTAATTCATAATATCACACCAGGCACAAAGTGTGCAACCAATAATAGGATTTTATTTTATATCCACAGGCAATTCAGTATACTCCTTTGTAAGCAAACTTAATATAGATGGGAAGGTAATTACCAGTTTCTGTATTCTCCTGACCATTATTCAGAAAGTCATGTAACCATTATAATATAATTTTCACATGAAATGTCACATTGTAAAACCTGATGTTTGGTAAAACAAGCCCATCTAGCTTTAATGGTATTTAGAGAGTTTTCATTTTAATCTGGGTTTTCTCTGTTTCCAATATTACAAGCCTTCTACCAAAGTACTTTCAGCACGTCTTCATTCCCACTAGAGGCAATAACACAATAACACACTAGATCACTGTTACACCTCCATTTAAAGAGCATACCACTCCATTTCATGTCCGCATTTCTGGAAGTCTGACCATATCTCCGTGCTCCTTCTTTCTATTTACAAGCCCAAATCTTCTGAGTACCTCAAATAAACATTCCCATTCAATTGAGTTAAATCCTCTTTCAGCATCAAGTGGAATAATGAGGCCCTTAGAAGATACAATTCTAGCATGATGTATAATATCAATAGGCCTTCACATATTAATACTACAAAATCTTTTCTGAATAAAACCTGTTTTAATCAATTTAACTAAGAGTGGTAAAAGCAACTCTAACATGTTTGTCAAAGAGAGTATTTTGCAACCTACATTAATAAGACCAATGAGTCTATATAAATACATAATTAAGCTTTGTATCAAAGAAATATTTGACACGGTTAAAACAGGAGGCAACGTCCTCTTTTCAAATGAACATACTGGCAATATTACTACCAAACCTTTTAAAATCAGGTCCAAACCCATTTGGTCCTGCTGCTTTCCCACCCAGTAATGTCGAAACAGTTGTTACAACCTTGGTTCAACTGAGAGGTTCAACTGAGAGGGGGGGCCAAGTTAGAGGTGATCCATGGGTTTTTAATTGGGGAAAATACAGCTGGCGATTGGTCAAGAAGCTACCAGGTGGAGTGGGTACCTACACCCTGCAGGTCCCTGATTTGTTGGTCATCTTGTTGGATGATTGACCAAGGCCTGTGAATTTTAAGATTATTTCCAGGTGTGTCTATGTCCCTCTACCAAACATCCAGGTGCCAGCTGTGTACATCAACCTTAAAGGAGTATTGACACTGGATCCGAACTGTCCTGAGAAAGATCCTTATCCAAGAGATAAGGTCATCTTCCTCACATGCTCACACGCAAACACCACTAGGTCATACTGTGGCATAGAGACCACAGACAAGGGCCTCTTTTGCTGCATTCTTGTGACAGGTAACAGGCTGTTTGATCCAGGCACACAAAGATTGTTAGAAATACTTAATATCACTTAATTCTAAATGCAATAATAGACCCTGTCCCTACACCTCAACTGAGAAACCAAATTTACAACCTCCTTGTTCTTAACCAGCAGAGCAAGTAATATCCACGGTTTATTCCCGGATTCATATATATTTATGTTTAAAACCACTGTCTTATCCTTTTTTATAGGAATTAGTTCTAGTGATGATGAAGTAGACACTTCAAGAGCCTTTGATGGTCTTTCTATCAATGTTCTTTCTAATTTAAGTTGTGTTTCTAGTACCTTTTTCCTCTTTGTAACGCTACATTATTAAGTCTGGTAAGAAATCCTTCACTGCCTCCCATACTATTGATGACAACCTCATTTGAAGCATTTGTTGGCTTAAATAATGTTAATTGTTTTTCTATGAATTCACAAAATGAGTCACTGCTCAAGAGGAAAGGACTTAAACTCCAATGTCTTACAACAAGGTCTCTATATGAAGGGGAAATGAATATAAAATTCTGAGAGTGATCAGAGAGAGGGCAAGGGCCAATTGGCATCCATCTTTTGTAAGTATAACATATAGTCACATAAGCAAATAGTCATCTTCTAAAATGTTTCAGTTTAACATATGGTTCAGCCACCTGTTAACACTCAGATCAGGCTGATACCTTAGTTAGACATAACTGTAGCTGTGCAAACACTTTATTCAGTGATCCCAAACATATTGAAGATTGATATTGGGAGGCAAATCCCTTTTTAAGTTATGGAACACTCTTATAGGAAGTTTAAAGATCGCTTAGCAAGCAACAATACATTAGCAACATCTTTACTATACATGTACATAATGCCTCATTATGTTAAATAGGAGTCATTCTAAATTTACTAATTTTACAGGATATTTGTTATGTTTATTAAATTTTAATAGTTAAGAAATCAAGATGGCAATGCAATGATGTCATCTTTGCATAAACTGTATAGAGCAGCTGTGTGAATATTTGTGATTTATATTTGGATGTTGATTACAATTTAGGAGGAAGCCTTGCATTAGTAATCAAAAATCAAAAACAAAATTGAAATAGTAGTCATTTAATCTCAAATACCATTACGTCAAAGTTGTGTAATGTTAAAGTATTTGTTCTAATTAATACATCTGGTTCCACCATAGACGATCTAGCATCTAAATGAAACAAGCTAACTACCTGTACATGAAGAACAGAAAATATTTTCTTGCAATAGATTGTCTTGTATTATAACAAGGATAGTAATTTGTGGGAACAACAGATAGGGTTCTGGAGTTATAATTTGATGGTTGTGTGTTCTAATACCACATGATTTATCAAGGTAAAGTAAAGTACTTAAGTGTAAATTGTCTTGGATTAAATTGTCAGCCAGTTAAATGAATAATTAAAGTTTTGCTACAAGAACATTGTTCAGGTAGTTGCCATTGCAAAATTATATTATAATATTAGGTACATTATTATTTTATTATAATACTACTTTAGGTAAAAGGCTGAATTCAGTTGTAAAAAATCTACAATGTAATAAAATATAATTAATCACACAAATTCTGCTTATATACCACTGTACTGTGATTCAGATTCAAGGAATATAAAGAAACAAAAAGACAACAATGTTGGTTTTCACATTTGTACATTTTGTACTTTATCTGCATGAATTTAGTTAAGGTAAATATAACACATGATTACCAATGTGGTATAGTGCTATAACATTATTTTTTATGCAGGTTGAATATTACATTTCCTTGGCAGTGCAAAAAAATGCCTAGGTGGCAGATACTGAGTTTTTAATATTCATAATTAGGGGTTATGGGGAAAATATTTTTTTGTTGTGTAGTCTGTCCTTTTCCCCTCACCATTTACACTGATATATAACGCTATTATACAATGATGCAAGTTGAAAGTATGGCTTTTTGTAGGTCATAACAGCCAGTCTTTAACATTCAAAGGGCATGATAATCCTGTCACATGGCTTAAAAAAGACCAAAGATTAAGTAAGCTTTAAATACAGCAGGGACACCTGGGTAGATTAATTGCGGTGTAAATATTAGTCAATGCAAAAAGAGAAAAAAAGCGATAGAAAACAGTAACAAAAAATAAAAAGCAATAAATAACAAAGTAGCTTAAAATACCACAAAAAAGACAGCAAAAAGAATGCTTAAAGTGATTAGAGACAGAAGAAACATACAACTTGGATTTCCTTAATGTTGTCATTTCTCACTATGAATAAAGAACTTAATTTTTTTATAGGTTGGTGCTTTTGCAAGAAAAGACATTCTCAGTTACAAGTCTGTGTAACTGGTTCAGCTCTCCTTCACGTTGTGCATTTAGTACTACTTGTCATTAATGTTAGTTGTAAAGAGTTTGATTAGTTTTCCTGATGACAAAATTTTGTATCATAGCTCAGTTTTATTTTCAAATACATTTTACCACTTGTAGCCATAATAATGCTAAAGGATTAATGAGTCATGGAAATATCATCCTCAATTTCCTATGCATTTCCTATGCAATCAATATAACTTTTTATAAACCATGGAGTTGATATGCACTCTTATTGTCCCACCACCTTCAGTGCTACATTTGCAGATTTTCACCGAACTCATGCTGGTTGTTGAACTGTGTATATATTTTCAGAATCTTCACACACAAGCCCTAATTAAGACCGAGCAAAAGTTGTTATCCTGCATTTACAGTACATTCAACTATGCTGCTGATAGGAAAATGTGGCTTTTTTACCCAAATGAATTCTGGGAATATTCAGGTCACCTCAAGTGTACTTATTTCCAAGTGATATGGTTAATCATGGAAACAATATTTTTTTCAGTTCATTTAATATTCTGATTAAATATGGTGACCGAGAAAAAAGATACTCCAAAGAGGCAATAGGTGAGAATAGCGTTGTTAGTGCCATTTCATATCATGTAAATGATCAATCATTCATATCATTCCTAAATTTATCATTTTTAATGCTAAATTTAGTGCTGCTAACAAGTTCCTGGAACAGTAGAAGAAGGTAAGTATAGAGTGTCATCACCTTTCATTATTTTGCCTTGTCCTCCTGTAGTTTTCATTTGACTCATTCAAATTAATTGAAATAAACTGAGAACCAAAGAAAGTCCCAACAGGAATAAATAATAATAAATAATTGTGTGTCAGATTATTACTAATCCATGATAACCACTTGTAGACTTTTGACAGCCTTTGACCTTTCTAAAAAAAAAAGTTTGATATTTATTTTAAAACATCTCTGCTTTATATTTGCTTTTCTATAGAAGCAGCATTAAAATAACAATAAAGTCTGATTTGCTAAATGCAAATTAAGAACCATTTATTGCTCCCTGTGGTTGTGAGATAGGCTCCAGGTTGTGGAGACCCTCACTTAGACAAGTTGTTTTCTGATGCATGAATGGTGTTTTAATAAAATTAAACAGAACCATTATTAACATTATTATATCTGGAGTCTAACAGCAGTGTGTGACTGAGATGGTCAAACACTGACTATTTTCGTTAAGAGACTAAGTAAACAAATGCTTACAGAAAAGGTAAACATCTTAAAAACCTGAGATTTTAACATATGAATAAAGAAACCACAGAAACTTAAACCTCATTGCATGATAGATTTTACCAATAAAATGCAAATAAACATGATTTTAACATTATTTTTTTCTTATGAATTAGCAAGCTTAACATCTGATTGTAGTGTTCAAGTTGAATCTTTTACAGAAATAACTTTGAACAGGAAATTTTACTTTTCAATCAAAATGGGCAAATAAAATTATTTGATAATACCTTTATCCAAGTCAGCTTGCATAAAATAATCACAGTTTGTTCAACAAAGTATTGAAATTACCCACACAACCGATACCAATTTATATAGTCAAGTATGATCAAAGTACTCTTTAAGTTGCAAAATTAATCTAAGACAGTTTTTTAGTGCATGGTTGCGTGACACTACTGTACGAGACATAAAAAGTTTCTAATAACTCTTCAACAGCCCTTAGAAAAACAAACAGGCAAAAAGCCATAAAACCAGCTGGATGCATTATTGTAAGGTTGTTTTGATGACACCTTAAATTAGCTGACAAAAGGGTATTGTTTACACAGCGCTTTATATCCTACTGTGAAGCTGTTCACTCTGTGGAAAAATTACTGAAATTTACTCCAGATTAGATAGCAAGAATCTGTCAAAGGGAGAAATGAGGGTTTAGAGTAACACAGAGGAGTAACTGTGAAAATAAAACCAAGCATGAGTTGATGGGTATAGTGGAGTCGCAAAGACGTTATGCCAAAATATTTTACCTTCATAATTTTTGTGCAGTAGAATTATTTGTGGTATTCAACAATCCAGTTCAGCCTGCATCTTTAGGCATATCCAGCAAAGCAGGTAGAAAACTAAGAAATCTCTACCTGACAATGATTGAAAAGCTAGTATGAATTATGTTAAAGTTACTGATTTTTATGGATAGGCTTTATATAATAATACTATAAATGTCATATTAGCACTAGTAACACAACCTAATCTGATTGATAAAGGTGTTTATTGGATACCTTCTCTATCTACACAGAAGGGGCCCTATCAGGCTTTATCTGAGCTCCATACAACCAAAATCATTGTAGATTATTTGACATTGTGTTGACCTCCTCTGAAGCATATAGTTTAATAAGATATAGAACTCAAGCAGTTTTAATATTTGGGATCTGAACAGAAGTACATTTCTTAGGCATTTTTAGCCAAAAGCTAATCTAACTACACATAGCCATCTAATTATTTTATTCCTTATAAACATGTTATTCAAGGTCAAAAGTATTTTAATACTTCATACTGTATTGACAAGTACATTTCTTTGGAGATCTCACATCCCATTAATGATCAAATCTAGCTTTGCGTAGCTTCTGAGATCTGATGAGATTATTAAAAAATACCTACTAAAATGTGATGATACTTGGTTGTGATATAGGGGCTGATATTTATGAAAGAAACAAGTACTGAAAATTTTCAGACTTATTATGCTAATTTTTTAAGTCAACCTGTCAAATTTTTATGCAATAATTTTAGTCTAAACATAATAACGTAAACAGATTATAAGAGCAGCATTTTCAGCAGTGAAAGAGTGATTTTAAAGAAAAAGAGAAATATCACTATTAATTGATAAAGCATTGTAATATACAGTAATTCACTGTATCATTTCTATTAATCAAAATGAGCAAGATGGGTCAAACAGCTTCCTCTTTATTGCAATCAAATTTCTGTTTTTATTTCAGTCCAAGGAAAATATCACATCACCTCCTTTTTTAAATTCTATTCATGTTTTACAATTTTATATGAAACTGACATTTCCCTATCTCATCATCAGTACTGCACAAGAGGCATATTTAAGAGTATTACTATAAAACTGATCATTACAAACAAAAACACTTTTTTTCCTTAGAAAAAGCATTCTTTGAGAGAGTTTTGTAATAATTTTGTAATAATAACCATTGTTGTCAGAATCAACGAAACACTTGCTTAATCATAATGACAACATAATTAATATTTTTTGACAAGCTTCACAAACATACAGAATTTCATATTGGATACTGTGATTTGTTAGTGAAGACATCAACACTTTTTGACATTTCTCAGGGATGAGGCTAAATGGACATTGTTCTTTGACATTGCTCTTCTATGTAAGATGTCCTATGGTCTGTACTTTGTTTTGTTGTACTGTAGTTCTGTGACACACGTACCTAAACTTTTGTATGACTAAGTCTTGCATTTATACTGCCCAAAGCCAGGCCAGAGCTAAAAGCAGTTACTGCAGATGTAGTTTAAGATTTGGGGAGGACATTTCAAGTAATAATTTACCATAGGTGTTATTAGAATAGATGTTCCTTATTCTTGCTTACTGCAATCCATTCAGAATACTGTGCAGTCCCTGTGGCTACACAGTCAACTCCTTGACCATTTTGAATTTATTCTAATGATTCATTATTCTAATGATATTCTTTTAATTAACTTAATCACTTCCCTAATGTGAATAGTGCTCTTACTTGCCCATTCCTTTAATAGCTAACAACTTTATCTGTTTTCATATGTAGTCTTTGCACATGCTATAGAAAAAAAAAAGTGTTCCTGGTTAAACTGTAAAGAGAAATCACACATAAATTAAATGTTCCAACTGTAGCAACAAGACCCATTATTTTATTTAGAATTAATATTAATAAAGATTTCTTATAATCTAATGTACCTTGACCAAGCAGCCTGGTGCTGTGAGTGGATGGCATAGGTATGTGGCTAAAGAGGCCCCTCTGATAAGAGACATTGTAAACTGTACCAAGCTGAGCAATGCAATGATATATAGAGCAGATGGGCTCCAGCAAGTCTCCAGGCTAGTTTCTTCCCAGAACCACAAGTCAAAGGTTACTATTCATCACCCAAAGGATGATCTGTAGAGTGAGTACCAGAACCAAACCTTGATGGAATCTCAGCCTATCACAAACTTGTGATGTCATCCCATAGAGTAGACCTCAGTTCATTCTCTCCAGTTAACTCATTGACTCTCTCCATCTAAACTGGCAAACTGACTTTTACAACCTCCTGACTGTAAGTAGCAACTCTTCTCCAAGAAACCAGGCTGAGAGAGTGAGTCATTAAAGTACAGAATTCTGCCCAAGATATTCTTCCTGAAAGAGATCAAACCTTATGTTTGCGAAACCACTGTCTCTGTCACACTATGCACATACTGTTTTTTAAAGACTGAAGTCCGCAAGACTTCTTTGGCAGAGTTGCCTGAGGCCAATGTAAAATCTGAGCTATCACAAGGCAAAAACTCTCTCTTTCCTCTGCCAGCTTCAGGACCCTCCGAGCACAGAGAAGGTGCCACTGACAAACCAATTACTACCAATTTTACCAGTAGAAAGTTTAAACTCATCAAGGTAGTTTGGCCAGTGGATTGTTGAGTAAAATTTATACACATCATTATTCTTGAGCACTATTATTCCAAACACGTTTGATGTTTAGTTCATGATAGTAAATGCATATTTGCTAGTGCCCGAGAAAATAAATGTCATTTAGTTATATGAGACTGATTAAATCTACGAACTAGACTGTTACAAATTACAGCCAATATGTATTTTAACTCTGAATTTATTAACTCTTTGCAATTCCTGAGTGAATCAGCCATTTGTGATCACAGCAGATTATTTCACAGATATGTTCTATTTCATTTGTTGTTTGTTATGCATGTTTTGGTTAAATCATGAAATGGTATATTGTGTATTTAGAATCCATGTGTGAGACTGTAAATTATTTTGTTTGATTGGTTCCTAAAAGTCGTCAAGTACTCTTGCAGATTACCGTTATAATCTGTGATTGTTACAGCAAACTAAAACCCCCAACCTCCTACACAGCCTTGGATGATAAGAGCAAAGTTGTGGCTTGTGGGAAAACAACAAGTACCAGTACAAGTATTAAAATATTTAAATTAAAGTAGTTAATAAATTAATGAAATTCAAAAATTTTGTTAACAGCTTGTGTATTTGTTAATTCAGCAATACATGTGTTTCATAGGTTTTATATTTATCAAATTCACTTTCAATTTTTTCTTTAGTTATTTGAGCAATCATCTCAAAGTCTAATTTTGTTTTTTGTGAATCACAGAAGTTGCAAAAGAAGCTGCTGTAAAAGATGTCTGATGAATTTATGGATGCAGCTTACCTTCAAATTTATTAAGGTTGTTTCGGAAACAACATGACTCATTTCAGGTTGATTAAGTTATTTCTATAAATAACTTTTCCAATAACTTTTAGAAATTATGGACCTCACTTTAGGAGCAAATTATTTACATATAACCCTTTGAATTATTCACAAAAATATTACAAAGACACAGATCAAGATCATTATGAAGCATAAAGCATAGCTTTGATTATTGAAGAATAATAAACCACACAGCTAACATCTGCAAACACCGAAACATTTAAAGGATTAATAAATGGCAGTAAAATGCTTTTGTGTGTTTTATGTATAATACACACTGTGTACAGTGTACATACTATATATAGCAGTGTAAATTACAGTATATCTCTATATACTGTAGGACATACAGTACTACTAACTTTCTCATCTACTGGCAAGAAAAATGAGAAAAATGTCATCAGGTGGAATCCTACAGTTCACAAACATTTTGAAATTCTAAATAACGGATATGGATAAGTTAATATACGGTATAACACGTGTGCTACAATTTGTGTATGAAAACAAATGGTTTTATGTTAGCAGGACAACAAGCATATGAAACAGTCAAATTCTGCTGAGTCAGTGCTCACATTTAAGAAGCAGCCCACCCCAACATTGATGTGAGGGACATATTTCATCATTCATGTGCTTAATATAGTGAAATGTGTAAAATAATACCTGAAAGAAAACAGCGTTTCCATAAAGAAGGTGTTTTTATGCAACAGAAGATTTTCTTTCATTGTGTTCTTGTTTAAACATTACACATTGCTTTCATCTTATTAACTGATAGGATTGAAACTGACAATACTTAAGCCTGAAAAGCAGAAACACATTTATGGCCTGTGGGTAGGCTTGTATATTTTCTGGGCAAAATCAGATTGTGTATTTCTGAATGATATAAGAGGAATCAGTTGTTTATTCCTCCCAGTTATTTCCTATCTTTAATAATATCCATGAAGATAATTATCAAACTGAAATATTACAACAAAAGTAATAAAATTAACAGAAGCAATGGAGTTAGTTTTTGCTTAGTTGTACATACCTACTTTCTGTTGAAACTGCAGTGAAACTTAAAGCTATGAGACTTGTGCACATAATGACAGATTTATATATATGCTTCTTTGAATTTGATTAGACTATTTTTATACTAATTTCAATTAAAAATGCAGTGATAATGTACATTTGCTGTACATTAAAATCTGTAAGACATTATGAGCTTCTGGTGTACTGTAGGTTCATTGTTTATGTTGTGAGAAATATATCCTTCTGCTTTTACACACAACATAAAGCTTAGAAAGGATACTTCAACCGTTTACTAAGGATACTTCTATTTATTAAGGAACATTCCTTAAGGTTAATCTTCCTTATCTCTTGAAACTGAATATCACTGGCTCTGCCTTCATTTGTTCCCCATAGATGCCTGGTTTCCACAAGCCCACTTAGAGGTAAAGTCTAGCTGGACCATCTGCAAACACTTAGAACATATCATCCTGCTAAAATTACTAGGTTTTTGCTACGTATTGCTCTTATAGTCTTCAAAAATACTATATGAACACAGGAGGCAGCAGTAGTTACCATTGCTGACTCATAGTACAGGAGCCATGGGTTAAATTTCTGGGCTGTTATCTGTTTAGAATTTGTATGTTCTGCACTTGTTCATTCGGGTGCCCTGGTTTCCTTCCACAGTCCAAAGACTGGTAGGTTGACTGGCTTCTGGGAAAATTGTCCCTGCAATGTGCACCCTTTGTGTGCCTTGTGATGGAATGGCATCCCATTCAAGGTGTGTCCTCGCTTGCGCCCATTGATTGCCGGGTAAGGCTTCACCTCCACCTGCAACCTTGTAGAAAAATAAAGCAGAAACTGGATGGATGAATAAATACAGAAAGAGCTACTAATTTTGTTTCTTTAATCAAATGGCTTTACACTAATGAAGGTCACAAAAATACTACATTGCCATGCTTTTAGCATGTGGAACTGTGTCATGAACTGAGCAGACCTCTGATAATGCCAATGAGTCAACAAAATGAAATTTTATAGTTAAAGGATCCCAACAGTGCTTATACCATAAGATGCTGACAACAGAAACTTTGCTCAACAAATCAAATAGCTTATTTCAGGTTCCATAGCCACTGTTGGTTTATAATGATATATAACAACAATCCTGGATGTTATTATTGGTTGCAGCTGCTACAACATTTTCTTTTCTCCGTGTAAAAGAAAGGTATCATGATTTCCAGGTTTCCATTTCATCATGTTTTAGATTTCTATGCAAAAAGCTCTTCCCCTCATTATAACTAAATGCTTCAATTCCTAGAATATGTATGTACTTTACTTTTTAACATTTAAAATGATCCATTGATTTACAGCATTTATTTTACATTGTAATTATAAAATTATACTTAATGAGAAAAGGCAAAGAAATATTTTATTAACCTCAGGGTGTATTTACTGATTAGACTAGGTTTGTATCCTGTACAGTTGGGTCTAATCTCCAGTCTACTTTCTCCTTTTAATATATTATAAACTTAATTTAACATTAGATGACAAAAGGCATATTTAATAGGACAGTGTTATAGATTGTCCTATCACAAAAGCATAGAACATGGCCAGTTAGATTAAATGTTAAATAAATGTATACTGTGGAGTGATACTGTACTTCCATGCACCATACCAAACCAATTATTAGCTTTCAGCTGGATCATCATCAGTGGGAAATCTATTTTAATCCTTTTCGAATAGTGCACAAAAAAATTACATACTACACCGGAATAAACATCATCGAATCGTCAATACAAATAAGGGGCCAGATACAGTTCCCTGCGGCATTCCTGTAATTCAAACGTTCAAATATACGTTTTCTGCCATCAACCCTTCTGTTTTTTATGGATTAATCTATTCTCAATGTATTCAGTTTATATGCATAATATCCCTTATTTCCTATATATTTCATCTTCAGAGTCAGCCTTTTACATGACATTTTATACGTGACATATAAAGTGCTTCCTCAAAACAGTCTAAATCCAGGCTGACAGATATCAATGGTAAACCCTGCTGATCCATACTTGCATGATTCTGGTTTGTTTCTCTTTTTCTTGATGATACAGTTTGATATTCTCTAATTATTGGTCAAACCAAGAACTCCTAAAAGATTAGACCCAATGGTTTATGAATAGCAACCCTTATTTATGAGACAATATAGAAAAACACAATCTGTCCCTGACAATTTATTTGCTTCAAGTGCCCTTAAGCTTCTCTTGGACTGAGATTTCTCAAATTTGAGCACATTCCTATTTCAGTAGGAATGATGTCACGATTGTAGTCCCTCCTCCTTAAGGGCGCTCCGGCTCTTTTCACTTTGGATATAATTCTGTGCACCTGCCCCTTGTTCCACCCTGCTTCTGAAAGCATTTTTATTCTGCACTTCAGCCATTTCACTTTTACATGCTCTGCAGAGTACACACTTTCTCCTGATGCAAATATTACACGTTTCAGTGAGGGACTGGCTACCACACCTGGCAGCATCACAAAGCACGATCTCAAAACTTGTTGCACCATGTTCTGTTCTTACTCCTGGCAACCTGCTGGCAAACTAGTCATGTGGCAGCAATTATTGCTTTCCATGACATACCACTGAGGCAAAATACCTTTAGCCAAAGTTAACTGCCAAGCCGAGAAAGACATATGTAAAGCAGAATTCTGTTCAAAAGCATCTAGAGACATTTTGTATAAAGGTCCCAGCTGTGCTTTTGCCTGATTACTAAAATATTACAGTGAAACATTTGTTGACATAACTGAATGTCAATGGATTTTCAATGTAAGAAAATCAAAAAGTACAGGAAAATGGGCCTTCCAATTTTTCGATCGGAAGTAGAAACCCACAATCTAAGTGGATTGCCCTCAATCTGGAAAGAGAGTGATTACCCTACATGAGCTTTCCTAGGTAAAATGAGGTTCCAACATCTGCTTTACCTTAGTTGACAATAACTGTGGATCTTTAAGACAACTACTTATTTACACACACACATAACATACATATCAACTCTTGCTAATAAACTTTCAGTTTAAATGTGCCATTTTTAATTTTTTACTTAATAAGTCATATTTTGTTGAACAACGGGACATCCATTTTACACAGACATGAATGGATGAAGAGACCACCTCCTTTGAAACCAGAAGATGACACTATAAAACTGTTATTCTGTGGAAACAGACTAGTTGTTAGAAAGTATTCTTTAAAATCACACACTAGATCAGGGGATGGGTAAAAAATTTCAAAGCCCTTGAATCTCCCTTGTAGCACAGTCAAGATAATTATGTCAAGAGGTTAAAGGTGTATGGCACCATCAATATTCTACCTAGATCAGTCAATTTCTCCAACCTGGATGACCAAACAAGAACTCGCTACTAAGAGTCCAATCACATCTATGAAAGAGCTACAGGCTTTTGTGGCTAAGACTGGTCAAAGGGTGCATGTGACAACAATATTGCAAGCACTTCACAAATCGGGCCTCTGTGGCAGGAGGGCAAGCAGGAAGACATTACTGAAAAAGATAAGGAACAAAGCATTTACAGTAAGTTATACTGAAAATGTAGCTAAATGCTTTGTGGTCTGACAGAACTAAAATTGAACATTTTGGACTAAATGCAAAGTACAGTATTATGTTTGACTGAACAGAGCATATTACCGAAAGATCACCATCCCTAGTGTGAAGCATGATGGTGGCAGTATCATGTTATGGGGATGGTTCTCATCAGCAGGGATTGGGAAATTCTCATGACAGAAAGGAAAATGAATGGAGGAAAAAAGTCCTTGAGGGATACCTGATGTTCTCTTCAAGAAAGCTGAAACTGGGATGGAAGCTCACCATGCAGCATGACAATGACCCAAGGCATACAGCCAAACTGACAAAGGAGTGGGAACGAAAAGGTAAATGTGGTTCAGTCATGGCCTCAATCTAGCTGAAAACTTGAAAAAAAGTCTGGAAGATTGCTGTCTCCAGTGAACTTCGCAGTGCTTCAACAGTATTGTAAAGAACAACGGTCAAATATTGGCAAATCTAGGAGCAACGTTTTTAGAGGCCTATCTCAGCTGTTACTGCTTCCAAACAAGCTTCTACCACATATAAACACAAGAGTGTGGAAACGTATCCAATTAGGACATTTCAGTTTTGTATTAGTATATATTTTTCGCCATTTTTCCCCTTAAATTCATGGAGTATAGTATGTAGATAAGAGGAACAAAATCCTCATTCCAATGTATGAAACTCTGAAGCACTGACATAATAAAACGTGAAAATGTTCAAGAAGATATAAACTTTCTACAGGCACTGAATATTATTATTCTTGCTGGTTTGAGATACATGTTTTGCTATTTTATTAATAAAGTGTATATTACGTATTCTTAATTTGAGTGATCCAACTGCTTTTTATTCTCCTTGACTGATTCCCAAAGCCATAAAGCCCTCTTGCAATTTACTGTTACAATTTCTTATTGTCACATCACTGCACTAGATTGTTGCTATTATGAACCCACAGGAACACAGATCCATCAGAAAGAGGAAAGTGGATGATTTATGAATTTTACAACAGTCCATGACATTTAGTTTTGAAAAGGAATGCACAATCTCAATCTAATTGCAGTCCCTGTGAGGGTGTGTCCCATCCAAAAAACATTTTACTATCTTACATTACACACTTTGTGTCTTATTACATTAAGGAGTTTTATTTACATTAAAGTAGAAAAAAGATACACTCACAGATCTAATAAAAGAAAGGCGGTCATTCTTGATAAATGACAAGTCAGACCCTACTACAGTATATCCCAGAGCCATAGGGTACAAGACAGGACTAAAAAACTAAGTCACATGGTGGTCACTCACTCATTCATATACAGACCCTTTAATTCCTCCAAATTGTTTCTAGGAACAGAGTTTGCTGCAGCAGCTGGACAGTTTTGTAAATAAGAATGTTAAGCATAAAGAATCATTGATGTCTGTACTTTTGTCAATAAATAGCCTCCTGTCTTTAAAAATCTAATAGTTCTTTACTATAGACTGTAAAAACATTTGGTGTGCAAGATCTTAATCCAAGAGGTGTCAAGTTATCTCACAAAAGCATTTAAAGATGGGATTTATTGTTTTCCAAGGAAACGTCTACTTTCATCAAAGCTTCTGTCAGATTAAGTCTGGCCAGTATAGCCAGATTTTGTCTGAGAAGTAAATAAACCTTATGTGGTTGCACCGTCTCCCCTCTGTCACTCTCATTTCTCTTCATGTGTTCCTAGGTATTTAGGCACTTGACACAAGTGTATTTTCTGATCTGGTCTGCTCCACTTTCATTTAACAAACTGAACTGCACAGAACAAACCAAAATCTTACCAGACAAATCTTAAAACTTACCACAAAGGAAATCTTTTTTTGATTTGCTTCAATTGAATTAGCAACAAGTGTATAGCTGAAATAGTACTACATTTATACTTTATAAAAATACTACACTTATCCATATAAAAACCAAAATACATCCTTGAATACATCCATCCATTTTTCAAACACTTCTTCCAATTCAGGGTCGCAGGGGAGCTGAATCCCAGCAAGCAAACAGTATAAGGCAGGGTACAACCTGGACAGGATGCTGGTCTATTATAGGGTAGAGACACAAAAACAAACACTCATACCTAGGGTCAATTTCCTAGAAGCCAATTAACCTGCCAGTATGTTTTTGGACTGTGGAAGGAAACTGAAGCAAAATCCTCACAGACAGGGCCAGAACACCACAACCATGCCACCTTTCTAAATAAAATGGTATCAAAATAAAATAGTACTGTACATAACAAAGGTTTTTCCATCATTTGTTGTGTTGTGTTTGGTTGTTGGTTTTTCTGTGCTGTGATTGCAATAGAATCATGACCCAATCATGGAGTTGAAATAGTTGGCTGTGGTCTTTTCATAAATTGAGTTTTTACATGCTTACTGTTACGTCCCAAGAGCTTCAGCACCACCGCATTAGCTCCACTAATTACCAATGCGCATTCCACACATGCTGGAGACTCATTGGGGCCATCCTCTACGAGATCAAGCTGAGCCTATCAGGCCAAATAGGGAACCTTGCACAGTATTTAATCCCTGAGGACCCATCCCTCAGGGCTCAGACATTGAGTCATTAACCCTGCTTTGAGTTTGTCTCAGTTTCAAGTTCTCAGAAGTATTTCTCAGTGTTTCTTAATCCTCAGTTTCCAGTTCCGCAGTCATCATTGCCACTAATCATCTCTTCATCACCTCAGACCTCTGCCTGCTTCAGTTGCGCAGCTACTGCCTCAGCTGTTTCCTCAGTCTCAGCTCTGTTTGTCCTCTTTAGTGCTGTCATCGAATAAATTATCTCGATTGCTGCATATCTTGGCTCATTGACTCTAATTTTCACCGAGCCCATTTCAACACCTTGTCGGGCCCAGCATAACACTTACAAAATCATCTACAGTACTGTATGTGTAAGAGTTAAAGACAATAAACCTTTTTGAGCTTCGTGACCCACCTTCTGCTGCGTCCTTCTCTACATTGGCACTACATTGTATTTTATAAGCATTGTGTTTAAGTAGACCACAGATGTGCAACAAATATAACAGGGAACAAAATAAATTGAGAATTTGTGGAAACTCATTTCTATATACATATTAACCACATCCCAGCTCTATGAAAGTAATGCTGGAGAGAAATTGGAATATTGGGATGGTATTGTAAAGAAATTGTTTACACATTATCTTAATGTCAGATCAGCAACAAGTTTTGCCTATTAGGTTACGATAGGGTGGATCATGTTAGGGTTTGTGATCATCCTTGTCATGGTACCTCACATGTCACCACAGCAATACAGGACATTTACAATCACTTTTAATTGGCCAGAAGAACCTCAAATGTTTTTAGGAATTTAAACATGCCAATTAATGACAGAACCAAAGTATGCTAAAGTAGTGTAGAGTACTGTAGTTTGCAGTGCTGTGCATGTAAATGGCTAAAGTGTACTTGTTAAAATTGACTTGGAAGGTAGCAAATTGTTTGAACTTTGGTCACAGAAGATGGAAATGTGATTTTCCTTGATAAACTTAGGTTTAATCTGAACTTTGTTGATGGCCAACTCTTTATGAATCCCAGGGAGAACTGTGTCAATAAATAAGATATTTTGGTGTAGTTTAAGTTTTGAATTTGGTGGAGTGGTGATGTGGGGCAGAAATCAGAGGTCTGATTGGGACCTGTTTTTTTACAGGGTAGTGTTCTTGTTTAATGATATGTGGACAACAATCTGATTTTACCATCAGTGACCCTTTCACTGAAGTTGCATCTCACTGGATAAATGTTACTGGATTTCAACAGGATTACATTTTATTCTTTCATACATACAATTAATTGTGTTGAACTGGCTTTCATTTTTATTTTCATATACAACCAAATGTACCTCTTGCGAGATAAGACCAGTCTTTACATTGTCTCAGAAACCAGCTGATTATGAATCTGTTATAAACCTTGCATCATCATTAACAGGCTCTCCCCAAATACCCGTGAAATATATCTTGGTTTTCTTATAGATTTCAGGAATGTGTCTTTCAGGTCACAGTGAATCTATAAAAGCATTGACAACTGTTGTTTCCTTTGCATACTGAAGTGGTAAATTGAACCAAGAAATAAATCTGTCCTATGCATAAAATGGCTCATATAATTGTATTTCAGTATATTTTAAGGGAGATATTGGCATCTTATCAAAATGACTACTTTCAAATATAGTTTTCTCCAAATTAAGTTTATTTAACCACGATTGTATAATAATTGTACTTTTGTATTTAAGTATATTTTAAAATGACAATTGAAACTTCACTGATTGCTTTAGTCTTTCAAATCTTTTTGTAGATTAAAATCCTTTGATCAAATACCTACCAACTACTAAATGAGCTAGACAGGCTAAATGGCCACTCCTCATTTGTAACCTTCTTATATTGTTATGCTAGAGTGACTTGATTGATATCTTCAGGTTTTGGATTACAAAATAGGTTAGTCAGTTATTTACAGTATATTCTCCTTTTATAACAATCCAAGATTATGATCTTCAGAAAATACTTTAATAACCTTAGCAATATTATTGTATAAAAATATTTAGAAAACAGAATAATAATTCATTATTAAAAATCTTTTTTCACTTTTATTAAATGTATGTCAGCGTCCTAATAGTGATATGACAATCAACATTTTCTACTGTGATTGTCACATTTTATATCTACAGAGGGAGGAGATATTTGTAGATATTTGTAGAGGAGATATTCGTGTCTTCCTTAAACTATATGACATGTTTAAATTAAACCAATACTGTGTTTGTCCAGTACTGGGATTTTGTGTCTGTGTGTGAACATGCCCTGTTTTTCATTTTGAACCATGAAATAATGTAATGAAGTGAAATGTATGGTGGTTACTTCTGTTGAACCCAGAGTAAATAATTCCAAGGTTTCTACTTCCAATCTCATGTCCTCTTGTTTAAGTAATGCAGTGTAATGCAGTATTTATTAAGCATATAAAGTTCCATATATTTCTTATGTGTCAAATGTCATTGTTGTTTTTGTTTCTGGCATGGATGTGATTTATTCCTGAGGGAGACACTGCACATTCATTATGTATATTGTTTTGTGTCATTTCGATTTTATTAATCTATTATAGTATCTCAATTTTTTCCTTTAAAAATATATGCAGCTCCAGGGGCCATATGCTATGCCCTACTTGTTGCGCATGACAGTACATGAAATGAATGACAAATGTGTTGCCACAAGGATTTTCAACATGATGGAAAATAATATAGTCTTTATTTTTTTTTATTTTAACCAACATTAACTTTCACTTATTTACATAACAATATTATTTCTAAGTGAATCAGTATTCAGCTGGGAGTCCTGTGAATAAAATCTCCAGTAACTTAATATGATGTGACCAAGACTGCACAGTGGTGACCACATAAAATGACTGTTGAAGCAATTTTAAATCAATCAAATCAGTCAGAATTGTTTTGATGAGGCAGAATATACCAGTACAGCTCTTTCTTAATTATGATATCTCTCGTTTAACGTTAGCCTTGTCAGAAACAAAACTGAGCAAGCGGAATCAAGTGCAGGGTAGCCTTCTGTGCCAATGAACTTATGAAGACGTGGAAAAACAAAAATATGCACAATTACTATCAGACCAATTATAAAACAGAAGTATATGTGAACTCCCCATCCGTTACATTATATTCAACACGTAGATTTTACAATGGACGAAGGAATGCACAGTCACTCAGTAGCTTGCAACTAGCCCGGCAGTAAACATGTGCACCTTCTTTCTGGCTCACTTAGTGAGAAGGCTGGTTCTCTTTGACACATACCAAATGCTGGATGTCGGGTTGTAGAGACGTATTTTGCTTGGCTTTAAAGCCTCATTTGATAAATTTATTACTTCAGTTAAGGGGGTGCTTTAGGTAGGCTTTATTGTGCAAGCCTGGAGTATAACTGAGACACCCCAAATCTCTCAAAATATGCAGGGGACAGCCTAATGACCAAGTAATCAAAACCTTGGTTTGAAGTCTCATTCGAAAGATAACACCACCTACAACATATCATGTCCAGTCACTGCAGTCAGTCATTGGTTTGGAAATTCTGCTCCAGAGGAAGGAGTACTACCTAATGGTACACAAACACCAATTAAAGCAGAAATGTGTTTTTTTCTAAAAGATCTCCCATCCCAGTCAACAGAGCCTGGCTTGCTTAGATTTTGAGATTAGACAAGATGCGTCTACAAGAAGGAGAACTGCTTGCTAGATTTTGATATCATTTAGTGGCCTGCTTTTATTTCTAGCTCATCTAAACTGTTATAATGCAAGAAGTCATATAGTACACGTTCTTAAGGTTTTTCATGTTTTGCAACTGACAGAAATTCTTATGCTCTTATGGAATAAAAGAAAGGTGTTTACAATGTGTTTGTGTAAAATGCTATAACCCACAACAGTTCAACACAGAAACAGAACAGTGATCAGCCAAATAAAGATATGATTTCAGTCAAAGATGGCAAGTGAGTAGCAAAATTACCAGTAAGTAAGCCATATTTTACTAAGCTAAATGATATGATGTAGTATGGTTTAGTTAAATGAAATATAACTTGAACTGTAGTTTAAAAAACACATACAACCAGGAAGCTGTTGCTATGCAATTGACTGTTTCTTGAGCTGATCACAGCATTTTGGCCTTTTTTTCATACTTTCTGCAAAAGTATTGCATATGCAATGGAAGTGGAACATGATTTTACCGATAAGACATCATTTAGCATATTAAAATATTTATGTTTGTGCAGTTGTGAGCTGTTTGCGGTTTTGCATTAGGACCTATGTTTTTGGGGTGACAAATTGTTAGAAATCAGCAGTTCAGTAAACCTGCAAAATGCACAGAAATTCATTTTAGTGGGAATATATGATTTAATAGGTATATTTGAAAACCATATGAATAACAATGACACTTATGGATTTTTACCTATATTTGAGCCCAAGACTACTGAAGTAACAATGTACAGTGTAATCTCACAGCCAATCTGTGTTATCATTAATAACATATTGACACATACTACAGCCATTGGGTTGCATTTTTAACAATAACAAAAACAACATCCAAAGGTAATGACATGGCCACAGAATTACCAGTGTTACTCTTGCCATCCAGTGTCTGATGGTTAATTAGTGGGAGGACTTTCAAAGTCGCCATGAGCAGGGCTGTAAAATGCCTTCCTCCCGCACAGCAGTCCAGAGCAGTGTAATTACATTGCAGTTGCCTGACACTAATTATTGCACTATTTGTCAATGCTGCAATTACTATGGAAATTGTACTTCTATCGAGGAAGAATCATAGCAGGTGTCCTCCATAAAGAGTTGTTAATGTGCCTTTGTATTCCTTTATGCTCCAATGATGCAGACTATTTTTTTCACAATGCTCATCTTTGGTGTTGACAATGATGAGCTGTAGACTTAATTTTCAAATAATATCCAAGATACCATGGGTACTTACAGTTTTGAGAACATTGATGGAACACTATAAAAATATAAAGGTAAATATAATCCAGTCAACTAATGATTTTGTAAAGTCTAACAAATTAGCTGATGAAGAAGCTTGAATATATCCTACTTATAATCATAAACTACAGCTCTGGCATTGCTCTGGTCAGTGAAGCTGTATTCCATGCTGAATGATATCTATTACACTCTTTCTTGAATTTCTATAGCTTTCCACCGAGTAAGAGAAAAAAGGTGTATTGAGCATTTTATTAGCTATGTGACTTATGATTGAAACATTTCAATCATAATAATACAATGTATAAACTAAATTGAAAAACACAACCATCTTATGAATCACAACTTCATTGAAGTATACTATAGCCTAATTTGAAATAATTAAAAAATGTAGTCTACTCTGTTACCAAAAAAAAAACCAGAAATTTTAATTTAAATAAACATAGTGTCCCTCTCCTAGGTTTTAACTTCGCCTGTTTTATAAACTCGGATGAACCTTGATAATATAAGTGTATCCATCCATCCCTCCATCCATTTTCACTCCGCTTTTCCTGATGAGGGTCGCAGTTGCAGCAAGCTGAGTAGATAAGCCCACACTTCCCTGTCCCCAACAACAGATTCCAACTCCTCCTGGGGGATCCCCATGCGCTCCCAAGCCAGCTGAGAGATATAATTCCTCCAGCGCATCCTGCGTCTGCCATGGAGTCTCCGCCCAGTGGGATGTGCCCGGAACAGCTCCAGTGGAAGCAGACTGGGAGGCATCCTAATGAGATGCCCAAACCACCTCAACTGGCTCCTCTCGATCTGGAGGAGCAGCGACTCTACTCTGAGGCTATCTCAGATTGCCGAGCTCCTCACTCTGTCATGGAGAGTCAGCCCAGCAGCCTTGCTGAGAAACCTCATTTGTGCCGCTTGTATTCGCAATGTCGTTCTTTCGGTCTATACCCACAGCTCGTGACCATAGGTGAGGACAGGGACGTAGATCGACTGGTAAACTGAAAGCTTTGTCTTCAAACTCAGCTCCCACTTCACCACCACAGACCAGTACAGTGCCCACAAAGCAGCTGACGCTGCCCCAATCCGCTTGTCGATCTCACGCTCCCCTCTTCCATCTCTCGTGAACAAGATCCCGAGATACCTAAACTCCTCCACCAAGGGCAGCTGTTCCCCCCTCACCTAGAGAGAGCAATCCACTCTTTTCCGGAAGAGAACCATGACTTCAGTCTTGGAGGTGCTGATTCTCATCCCAGCTGCTTTATACTTGGCAGAAAATCACTCAAGTGCACACCGAAAGTCACAGTTAGATGATGCCAATAGGACAACATCATCTGCAAACAGCTGTAGGGGTTTTGTGCATTTACTGGGATAATTATTAATTGTAGCAGTAAGTCACAAAATGATTCTTTGATGGCTATTAGAAAACCGACCTTGTGGAAAAACTCACACACACAAATGGATACTAATACACGACAATACATTTATTAATACATAAAATGTGCATATAAACATAACAGATCTTATAGTGAGGGTTAGCAGAGTACAAAAGGTATATATTCAATAATGACGAGTTACAAACCAAGAGGGATATACATTCAGTATACCGTTCATTTATACCGTTTCGTAAATGAACTTGGTTACAACTTCTACACTAGATACTCAAAAGCAAGTACATCACTCATAGGAATTAAATTGATATCAACTGAGGTTGAGGTAACAATTGAATTCTCAAGCTGTAATGCAGAATGTCGAATACTCATCCAATTTATTTGGATTCAGATCTCCCATGGATACAAGGGAACAGCAACAGGCTGTTGCTGCATCCAATCGACGTCCTCTGGCCCGGTGCCAGGAAGTCCTGGTGCCACTGGAAGTGTGGGAGAAGGAGGGAGAGATTCCTGCTGTGGCGCGCTGGCAGTGACTCTCTGAAGACTGGCTAGTTAGTCCTGGCTGAACTAGCAGAGTTTGTGCACATAAAAAGTGACTGCGGGTCCAAGCAAGTCACACTCATTAGACGGGAAGAAGACCGGCTCGTTCCTGGTGTAGTGCTAGTCCTGAATACTGAGATTCAGCTGTCGACAGTTCCGACCGTAGTTCACTCATTGATCAGGGTGAGCATTCATGGTGGGTTACCGGCAGTTCACGAGGCTTGCTGCTGGGCTAACCTCGGGTGGATCCTTTGGTTACATGCGGGCGACCTCCGGTCTCGACTCTTAGAACAAAGTAGAGTCCTGGCACTGGGACACACTGGCCGTCACGTGGTTGTCCGAGATGAGTCTGAGAATGTCTTGGAGGGGCCTCTTCTGGGCCCTGTGCTGCCTCTTTTATCTGGAGGAACTACGGTCATTCATTGGTTGAAAGTTCAGTGACCATTTGAGACCCACGTGGGGTTACCCTGCCCTTCCAGTTCCTGATTGGCTGATCAAGGTGGAGGATGAGTAACCATGCTCTCTGACCTTGGGGTTGTAAACAACTTGGGATGAGACTCTCCTTTGGAATCTCCCAGTCAGTAAGGTGCCAGAGATGACCATTTATTAGGGTTGCTGGAGAATCTCAGCATTGGGAGTTATTCCTAATCAGGAAACTCTATCAGACAGAAAAACACCTTAAATCTGAACCAAATGAAATGGCCTCTCTGTGTCCGGCACCACTAAGATGAGTGAGAGAGAGATTGGCAAGGGAGCAGCAAACTTAACTCCTGTATTATTAATAAGCCTTGCTGCTACACAGCAGAGATGCCACCCTTAGTCCTCCCAACTGGACACCTTCACATCCTCGGCTGTGCCTTGATATCCTGTCCATGAACAGCACAAACAGGAGTGGTGACGAGACACAGCCCTGACAGAGTTCGATGCCCACAGTGAACAAATTCGACTTAATGCTAAGAATTCGGACACAGCTCTCACTGTATTCATAACGCAAAAGCGGTCCGGATACCCAATATTCCTGCAGCACCTCCCACATCACATGCCGAGAGACACGGTTATATGCCTTCTCCAAATCCACAAAACACTTGTAGACTGGATTAGCATACTCCCATGCACCCTCAAGCAGCTACCCCAACAGTGTCCAGTGCTTCCAACATCTCTGGTCAGATCTCATCCACCCCCGCAGCTTTACCACTACGGAATCCTTGGCCCACCATAGCGACTTCGGCCACAGTGATGGGCTCCCCCGCATCAGGTATGTCTGTCACTGCCTCCTGATAGGAGGTCATGTCCACTGGGTTGAGGAGTTCCTTCCACTGCTCAACAATTTCCCCCATGGATCATCACCTTTTCATGGTGGTGGGGCTTGTGTACCTCAGGGATGTGCAGAGCTATGTCGTCTGGAGCCTTGTGCTCCTGGTAGGGTCTCCCTTGGTGAACAGGCGTGAGTTGAGAGGTCAGACAAAGAACAGTCCAAAAAATACCCTCATGATAGGACAAATTAAGATCAAATGGCCCATGGAGCCAGGCATGGGGCCTGGCGTTCACCGGCAAGCGCCTGGTGGCAGGGCAGCCCACATAACCCAGCCTGGCTCAGCCGGAAAAGGCAATGTGGGGTCGTCTTGTGGGCTCACTACCTGTAAAACGAAGGGTGAGGGTGTGGTGCAATGCCAGCCTAGTGGCAGGTATAAATTGAAAGGACCTAGATGGACTATAAGTATAGTCTCTCATCCTAGCGTTAATCCTGCATCAGCAGGGTCCGCTTGTCGGCACGCCCGTCTCCATTTGGTGGTTTGAACCAAATCTTTGAGCTGACGTTGCCATTAAATGCGACCGAGAATACTCCAACTGGAGTGTCGCTCCGCCTGCCGTCAGAGTGGGGGAGGAAAACAAAGTAATGCAGCCAATTTCATAGAGGGGGATTATTAGGAGGCATGGGAAATTTGGCCAGGACACCAGGGTTACACCCCTACTCTTTTCGAGAAACACCCTGGGATTTTTAATGACCACAGAGAGTCAGGACCTCGGTTTTAGTCCCCGTCACTATACTGGGGCATTAGGACCCACATGGACCGCAGGGTGAGCGCCCCCTGCTGGCCCCACTAACACTTCTTCCAGCAGCAACCTTAGTTTTTCCCAGGAGGTCTCCCATCCAGGTACTGACCAGGCTCACACCTCCTTAGCTTCAGTGGGTTGCCAATTGTAAGTTGCAGGGTGACATGGCTGCTGGCGGATTATAAGTATAGTTAAACAGTCAAATTTGCTTGATATGTTTGACTTTAACCTACTTGATAATCAAATGCTAGTCTGATGTCTGCCTGGTCACACGGGCCAGAAGGTGTCCTCCAAAGATCCAAAAGTGCAAAGCAAGCAGGCCCCCACACATGCCAATTGATTAATGCTAAAATACAGTTCAGTCCTCTAGCAATTAAATTATGTTAACATTAAACATATACATCTCATGAAGTGGAGGAATATGGAATATGCATTTAGATAAAGACAAACACTACATATGGTTGCAAAGAAGACGGGTGTTTACAGACACATTTGGGTTTTAAACTTGGATAAAAAGATGACAGTCTGGCCATATGGACAAAACATCCTAACCTCCAAAGAGTGATCTGTGAGTGCATACACTAATTGAATACAAGATTATTATAAGCGCCCTTAAAATCTTTTTTATCCAATACAATAACAATTGGAGCAAATAGCAAATGTCTGTAATCTGGGTAAGGAAATCTATAACAGATACCAAATACAGTATGGGCAACAGAGTTAATGGGAGTTTTAGAGACATTAAGAGGGGCTGAAAGTTCTAAATAGTAAATTCACTCAAGCTGAATTTGGAGCAACAGATATAGCACTTGTGCCAGTCAGTAATCCTACTTGGATGACACAGAAAGTGAGTTAATGTAATGATATTTTAATTACAGAGTGACAGCATTGTGAAACATCTAGTTGTATACCCCATATGACCTACAGCTTTAATTTCTCAGTATAAATTTGTTTCCAGTTAAATTCCTTAAGATTCTGCTAAAAGTTTATGAATAACTAAAATAGCATAAAAAAGGCATCAAAGGGGTAGTGCATATCACAATTTTAAAATGACCTTCCAATAACACAGTGCTAGTATAAAGTTGTGGTTTTAAGTATTAGCACAGTCTTTTTAACAGATTCCATTCTATGGCATATTGAGTGATCCTTAAATAAACAAGCTTAAACTGAAACAAAGGATAATCACACTAATTTTGAAGATCCAATATCTTCAAAGTTTTATTGTATAAAACTGTTTAGGCTAAGCATTCAGTTTTTCCATAATATATTTAGTTTAAAAATGTGAATGAATAATTTGTAAATTTCACAAAAAAGGACATCATTTAAAAATTAGACTCATACAGTGAAGCTGAAATGTAATAGCATCACCTAAAATAATCGTTCATTTTCAGCAAACAGAGGATCACTTCATGGCACTTCCTGAACTGTAATTGCATTACGATGGGACACCCACAGTAGAACAGAGAAGGTAATGCTCAGCTATACCGCAGTAACAAAGACAGAATGAAACTGAGTTTGGAAGGGTGAGGAAAAAATAAAAGCAGCCCAGCTACACAGGTATAAATCGTAAATGGCTCATCCTGCATTTGAGCAAGTAACTCAGGGAAAGAGGCAATAAAGCAAACGGAATAGCATGCCCTACAAAGGTTTTTATCACAATAACATACTGTACTTTAATGAATGTTCATTTTCTACTACAAGCATTTACAGTTGTGGTTCCAAACTCTGGTCCTGGAGGAATGCTGTGTGTTTAGGATTGTACTCCAGTCAAGTTATTAATCACAGGGTAATTAATTTCAGTTTTCAACTTGGGGTATGTTTGAGAATTTGCCTTAAGCCCTTAAAAAGTCATATGAGATTTGCAATTGGTATCAACATACTACCAATTTCAGGATTGCCCTCATTCAGATGCGGTGCATGAATTGTAACCAAGTTAATCTAGGTAGAAGGAAAAAAATCTCGTTGTGGGAATGTATGATATAGTGTCATTCCTACCTTTGTCTGACCATTATATATTGATCAACCAGTAGGAGCTGTTTAGTCAAAAATAATGGCAAGTCATTTAAAGAGGGGATATGTGAAGTACTTTATACTGACATTGTTGTAAACTGTACCCTTGAAGTTAATTTAATGAACCACTGGTTTATTGGTGTTGTGAAGGAAGTAGGCAGACAGTTTGCT